>NW_026090028.1:0-31962 GCF_024586455.1 Bactrocera neohumeralis | reverse complement strand
TGCCAATGTGGACTTTGAATATGTACTAATGTGTGTTAATATGTAATATGTTGAGACTTTATTTAGTGTCGCAGGCAGATTCTTTGCCGTATACTTGTAAATAAATGTTATAATATTTATTTTTTAGAGAGAGAGATTAAACACGGTTTTAAAAAAAAGTATTTTTTTTTTTTTTGTTTTTATATGTACATATACATGTGGATGTGCATATGCACTTTTGCGTAATATCTATTAGGACCGTCGCCTAATATAAGTATATTATAGATATACATATGTGTGTAAATATATACATAAATATATTTTTTGCGTTTGGCAATTATATGTATAATATGTAGCGAATATATGTATGTATGTTTTCACTAAATAGTTATATATGCATATATGTATGTAAGTATAGTTCTGTTTATTTTATTTTTACAAATATTTCTGCCTTTGCTTACTTGTATGCAGCCGTGCTTATTGCTTAATTAAGCATAAGGGGTACTGTCGGAAATTTTTCGCATGTAAATGCTTGAATATTCGCTGCTTCTTGCGTTTGTTAAATGAATGTGTTTGAACACACAAAGGTAAGCTAACATATAGGCATTTGATAATTATTTTATTTAAGTTTTAAATATTTAGATATATGTATGTATGTACATACATATTATACCAAATTTTTATCGGTTTTCCCGTAAATTAAATTAGGGTCTTATAAGTTTGGTAACCGTTTTATAGCGCTGTTAAAACGGATTTTTATTACAGATTTTACATTAGTATGTAAATCCGTATTTTCTTTTTAATACATATGTACATATGTATATGCATATTACAAATTATAGAAAAATGGATTGTATACGCTCACTTAGTTCCTTCAGGGGTTTCTTAGATGTAAATATATATTTAGGCTGTCTTATTTCCTTCTGCGTTTTGTCTCTCTTTCTGTGCTCCTCCTTGCGCTGTTGTTTGTATATTTCTTTTAATTGTTCGCGCCCGTTTGATCCATTTTTTGTATGCTTTGTTGTTTTAATGTCTAGGCGTTTTTAGATTTCGCGCCCGATTTATGTTTTGTTTTAAAATTTCGCGCGTTTATTTATTGCTTTTTTGTTTGCTTTTAGGTTTCGCGCCCGATATTCTCTATATTTTTGTTTTTTTTTGTTTGTTGGCACTGTTTTACTGTGCATGTCCGAATGTATGTAATGTTTTTAGTGTACTTGCACAGCACTTTCTCTTGTTTTTTTTTATTGTTTCTAATATATAATAATGTTGGTTTTTGTTTTGTATATCTTTCACTTTCATTGTCGCATGTGAATTTTGCTACCAAGATTATTTTCGATATTAATATGTCTGTTAGGTTGTAAACCAAAGGTGCCTTTCGTTAAGGCTCGAAGGACCATGAATAAATTGGATGCCCAATTTAGTGGGAAACATCCAGCACTTAATTTTTAGTATTTATTGAACCATTAACTATGCCAAAGAAAACACATTATTTGTTGATTAAATAGTAAACACCTTTAGAGTTAACTTTATTGAATTTTCATAAAATTAAAAGAAATGATTGCACAAGGTAATGACGACCATTTCCGAAGCGCACAGGATCGGTATCTACAGAAGATGAGCAACGTAGGTGTCGACGCGGCGCAGTGTGTAGACAAATGTAAAAGTGCGGCTTGTATAGGTCAAATGTTGATAGCGAATGTGTGTTTTGATGGGCGAGCTGCAGCTGACGAATTGGATAGCTTTCCCGTTGTCGCTTCCTTTTGTGAGTTGGGTTACGTACGAGAGTGGTGTGTTGCATTGGTGTGGTGTTGTAATGTCATCAGCTGTGGTGAATTAAGCTGGCGTATTAGGATGCGCCAGTTTTACCGGATAGAGGGGATGGATGCTTAACTCATTTAAACATCCTGGGCCCCCTAGGCGAATATTTTGCCTAGTTTTATACATATATATTGTTGCACGTATTTCGCCGTACTGCTGATGGAGTGGCATGGATTTGACAGCAAAAGTATAGATTTTGGTTTAAAATATATCACATGTACATATTTGAATATGAATGTTAAAATGCAAATAGATGCTTAAGGGAAACAACTTTATTTTGAGGGTTATTTATTATTTGGCTTTTGTGTGTTATCGGCTTATAAAGGATAGTAACTCCACGCCTGGCTCAGATGTGGCCAGAATGGGTACTCCTTAGTCCTGGAGTTAGGACTATGAAATTAGAGGGGTCTTGCGAGAGAATGGCCGTGAATAGAGAATTCATAAAGTAGAAAATTCTTCAAATTAATTTGATGCTTTGTATAGCTGATTTCCACTAAATGTATGAGAAGCGGTTGGTAATCATAAGTGATAAGAGCGACCTTAGCTTTTGGAAGAGCAGGTGCGAAAAATGACAGATATTTGAATTTTTTTGATTTTATTGTTTGAAAATTTACTTTGGTATATTTTATGTTTTTATGTGGGGTATTAGAAAATTGTGGCTCTAGTGGTGGTCGTACGTTGTACCGGCCATTATTTGATCGAGTAGTTGTGGCTTTAGAAAAGTCTTCACAATACCGATCTTCTTTAGTTTTGTTTAATATTTGGGGAAGTTTCCCTATCTCTTTAAATTTCCTTAATTGTGAATTAAGATATGGATTTTGTTGTTTCTCAACTTGAGTTGTCATGGTGATAACTAGTTCTGTAACTAGTCCACTTTGTGTTTCGCTGTGCAGCGTTTGAACTTTTTGTGCCTTTGAGCAACATGGTGTCTCTTGGCAATTTTTAAAATTTTGGTTTATGAGATTTGCTTTTGCAATTATACCCGTGGTTCATTGTGTATAAGCGCTTCTTTGGGGTGAGATGTGATATCTGCTGCAATGAAGCATTGAATTGTGTCTTTGTGACAATATAAGCAATTAAATTTGCTTTTGCAATTTTTATGATTGTGTGTATGGGACAAGCAGTTTGTACAGAGTCTTTTTGATCTGACAAAGTTGTTCCTTTCGTTAATGTTTAATTTTTTAAACTTCTCGCAAGTTTTAAGTTTATGCCCTCTTTTACATAGTTCGCATGACGTATGTTTTTTCTGTTCTGATGTGAACGATTGCGTTTTGTAAAAGTTTTTGTTTGATTTTTTTGCTTCTAACTTGGGGTCTATTTAAGCTTCCATTTTGGTCGTGTTTGTTCTTAGTTTTGATTATTTTTTCTTCTAACCTTTCCGCAATTTCATATTGGGTGGTGAGAAAATCTTTCATTTGTTGCCACGTTGGGCACTTTTTTCGTGATGAGAGCGATTGCTCCCATAGAAGTAACGACTTTTCTGGTAATGCGGCGGTGCAAATGTTTACCAGAATTGGATCCCAGCTGTCTGTGGGAATATTTAGTGTCGATAGAATCGACAAACAATTTGAAACAGTGGATTCTAGTTTGATGAATTCTACACTTGTTCCTTTCTTAACTTTTGGCAAGTTCATTAGTGTCGTTACTTGTTTATCGACCAGTATTCTTGCGTTTTCAAATCTAGCTTTTAGAGCTTCCCAAGCCAAATTGAAATTGTCGTCATTTAATGCGAACTGTTTAACTATTTCGCCTGCTTGACCTTTTGTTTTGTATCGGAGGTGATACAGTTTTTGTGCCTTTGATAGTTGTGGATGGTTGATGTAAATGGCTGTGAACATGTCCCGGAAGGACGGCCATTCTTCATAACCTCCGTAAAAGGTTTCTGTATCACATGCAGGCACCTCGAGTTGGATGCCTGAACTTGCCTCTTGATTGTCTATTTGTGGCAGCTCTACTCTACTGTGGGGAGTAGGTGCAATTGCTTTAATGAGCTTTAATTGATCGGAGATCATAGCTTTTGTTTCTTCATATTGGTCTAAGCAGTTTTCGTAAATATCGTAAGCCGATGATTTAAAATCTTGTGGTAGATCTGAATTGTCAGAATCTACTATGGCGTCATGAGCCGCTTGGAGGCGAGTCCAAAAATTTTTAAGATTTTGAGTTTTTATTTCTAATAACGATTCCGAGTTTTCGTGAATCGGTGAAGAGGCAAATCTAGTGCAGTATCTTGTTAAACTGTCACTTTCTGAAATAAATCTAGCAACCTGTTTTGAGCGTGTAGCTCCAGGTGTACTTTGATTTTTGTTATTGTTCATTATTTTAGTTGTATGTAGAAATATTTTTCAGTGTGAACTGAATACTTTTTTTTTTTTTTTTAAGTATATAAACGTGTTTTTTTTTTTTTATTAATACCGCACCTTTAATTTATTAACACTTTTTACGTCCTTATGTTAGTATTTAGGTACACCCTAATACTTGGACTTGTTTGTATGTATGTATGTGCTTATGTTTTATGCAATTGAGAGCTCGCTGAAGAGATCAATGCGCTATTTACATAAGTATGCACGAATTGTTTGTGTGCATATGATTATGTTTTTTCTTATATTCTTAAGCAATTGAGAGCTCGTTAGAGAGATCAATTCGCTTTTTGTATACAATCCTGCTTGTTTTTGTTTGCCAAAGAACAAGAGGTATTGCCGAATAATTGCCAATGTGGACTTTGAATATGTACTAATGTGTGTTAATATGTAATATGTTGAGACTTTATTTAGTGTCGCAGGCAGATTCTTTGCCGTATATTTGTAAATAAATGTTATAATATTTATTTTTTAGAGAGAGAGATTAAACACGGTATTAAAAAAAAGTTTTTTTTTTTTTTGTTTTTATATGTACATATACATATGGATGTGCATATGCACTTTTGCGTAATATCTATTAGGACCGTCGCCTAATATAAGTATATTATAGATATATGTGTGTAAATATATAAATATATTTTTTGCGCTTGGCAATTATATGTATAATATGTAGCGAATATATGTATGTATGTTTTCACTAAATAGTTATATATGCATATATGTATGTAAGTATAGTTCTGTTTATTTTATTTTTACAAATATTTCTGCCTTTGCTTACTTGTATGCAGCCGTGCTTATTGCTTAATTAAGCATAAGGGGTACTGTCGGAAATTTTTCGCATGTAAATGCTTGAATATTCGCTGCTTCTTGCGTTTGTTAAATGAATGTGTTTGAACACACAAAGGTAAGCTAACATATAGGCATTTGATAATTATTTTATTTAAGTTTTAAATATTTAGATATATGTATGTATGTACATACATATTATACCAAATTTTTATCGGTTTTCCCGTAAATTAAATTAGGGTCTTATAAGTTTGGTAACCGTTTTATAGCGCTGTTAAAACGGATTTTTATTACAGATTTTACATTAGTATGTAAATCCGTATTTTCTTTTTAAGACATACATATGTATATGCATATTACAAATTATAGAAAAATGGATTGTATACGCTCACTTAGTTCCTTCAGGGGTTTCTTAGATGTAAATATATATTTAGGCTGCCTTATTTCCTTCTGCGTTTTGTCTCTCTTTCTGTGCTCCTCCTTGCGCTGTTGATCCGTTTTTTGTATGCTTTGTTGTTTTAATGTCTAGGCGTTTTTAGATTTCGCGCCCGATTTATGTTTTGTTTTAAAATTTCGCGCGTTTATTTATTGCTTTTTTGTTTGCTTTTAGGTTTCGCGCCCGATATTCTCTATATTTTTGTTTTTTTTTGTTTGTTGGCACTGTTTTACTGTGCATGTCCGAATGTATGTAATGTTTTTAGTGTACTGCACAGCACTTTCTCTTGTTTTTTTTTTATTGTTTCTAATATATAATAATGTTGGTTTTTGGTTTTTGTTTTTTGTTCTGTTTGTTCACTGCACTTTTTTTTATGCACAGATGTGTATGTATGTATTTCTGTGTTGTAATTTTTATTTGTTGTCGACTTTCTTTGTAATTTGTTTAGCTTTTTGTCACTTCACCTTTTTTGTTATTTTTTTATTACCAAGTATAAGAAAATTTTTAATTTGCTTTATTTATTTTATTTTATTTGTTCTATTTGAGTCACTGCACTTTATGTTTTGGTTTTCTCCACGGCACTTTATGTACATATGTATATCTTTCACTTTCATTGTCGCATGTGAATTTTGCTACCAAAATTATTTTCGATATTAATATGTCTGTTTGGTTGTAAACCAAAGGTGCCTTTCGTTAAGGCTCGAAGGACCATGAATAAATTGGATGCCCAATTTAGTGGGAAACATCCAGCACTTAATTTTTAGTATTTATTGAACCATTAACTATGCCAAAGAAAACACATTATTTCTTGATTAAATAGTAAATAATAGATTCATAAAATTAAAAGCAATGATTGCACAAGGTAATGATGACCATTTCCGAAGCGCACAGGATCGGTATCTATAGAAGATGAGCAACGTAGGTGTCGACGCGGCGCAGTGTGTAGACAAATGTAAAAGTGCGGCTTGTATAGGTCAAATGTTGATAGCGAATGTGTGTTTTGATGGGCGAGCTGCAGCTGACGAATTGGATAGCTTTCCCGTTGTCGCTTCCTTTGGGAGTTGGGTTACGTACGAGAATGATGTGTTACATTGGTGTGGTGTTGTAATGTCATCAGCTGTGGTGAATTAAGCTGGCGTATTAGGATGCGCCAGTTTTACCGGATAGAGGGGATGGATGCTTAACTCATTTAACCATCCTGGGCACCCTAGGCGAATATTTTTCCTAGTTTTATACATAAGTATATATTGTTGCACGTATTTCGCCGTACTGCTGATGGAGTGGCATGGATTTGACAGCAAAAGTATAGATTTTGGTTTAAAATATATCACATGTACATATTTGAATATGAATGTTAAAATGCAAATAGATGCTTAAGGGAAACAACTTTATTTTGAGGGTTATTCATTATTTGGCTTTTGTGTGTTATCGGCTTATAAAGGATAGTAACTCCACGCCTGGCTCAGATGTGGTCAGAATGGGTACTCCTTAGGCCCTGGAGTTAGGACTTTGAAATGACTATGAGGGGTCTTGCGAGAGTGTGGCCGTGAATAGAGAACGGCTTCGAAATTAATTTGATGCTTTGTGTAGCTGATTCGACTAAATGTTGCGTCAGTAATCATAAGTGGCGATTTTGGGGTTTTAAAAATGACAGATATTTGAATTTTTATTATTTCCTTGAATTGTGACTTTGGTCTTTCTACCTTTTTCTCATGTGGGGTATGAAAATTGTAACTAGTTTTGTAACTAGTACGACATACCGTGTTTCGCTTGATCGAGTAGTTGTGGCTTTAGAAAAGTCCTCACAATACCGATCTTCTTTAGTTTTGTTTAATAGTTGGGGAAGTTTCCCTATCTCTTTAATTTTCCTTAATTGTGCATTAAGATATGGCTTTTGTTGTTTCTCAACTTGAGTTGTCATGGTGATAATTGGCTCTGCAATTAGTCCACTTGTGTGTATGGGTTTGTACTGAGCCTTTGCAGCGTTTTGGCTTTTTCATTTTATGCCCCTCGTGCATAGTTGGTGAGTTTTTGACAATATAAGCATTAAATTTGTTCTGATGTGAACGAGTGCGTTTTGTGAAAGCTTTTGTTAAAATTTTTGTTGCTTCTAGCTTGGGGTCTATTGAAGCTTCTATTTTGGTCGTGTGTAATGATCTTTGTTTTGATTATTTTTTCTTCTAACCTTTCCGCAATTTCATATTGTGTGGTGAGAAAATCTTTCATTTGTTGCCACGTTGGGCACTTTTTTCGTGATGAGAGCGATTGCTCCCATAGAAGTAACGACTTTTAGTGGATTCTAGTTTGATGAATTCTACACTTGTTCTTTTCTTAATTTTTGGCAAGTTCATTAGTGTCGTTACTTGCTTATCGACCAATATTCTGTCGTTTTCATATCTAGCTTTTAGAGCTTCCCAAGCCAAATTGAAATTGTCGTCATTTAATGCGAACTGTTTAACTATTTCGCCTGCTTGACCTTTTGTTTTGTATCGGAGGTGATACAGTTTCTGTGCCTTTGATAGTTGTGGATGGTTGATGTAAACGGCTGTGAACATGTCCCGGAAGGACGGCCATTCTTCATAACCTCCGTAAAAGGTTTCTGTATCACATGCGGGCACCTCGAGTTGGATGCCTGAACTTGCCTCTTGATATTGTTGTATTTGTGGCAGCTCTACTCTACTGTGGGGAGTAGGTGCAATTGCTTTTATTAGCTTCAATTGATCGGAGATCATAGCTTTCGTTTCTTCAAATTGGTCTAAGCAGTTTTCATATATCACGTAAGCCGATTGTTTCAACGTTTGTGATAGGTCTGAATCGTCAGAACCTATTATGGCGTCATGAGCCACTTGGAGACGAGTCCAAAAATTATCGAGATTTTCCTTTTTTATTTCTAATGCGGATTCAGAGTTTGCTGAATAGGCGAAGATGAAAACCGAGTGCAGTATCTTATTAAACTTTCACTATGTGAAACAAATTTAGCAACCTGTTTTGAGCGTGTAGCTCCTGCAAGTGTAATTTTACTTATATCGTCATTCATATTTTCTATTTCTCCAATAATAATTATTGAATTAATTAAAATTTTCTCAGTGTAGACTGATTTTAATAGGAATATAGTATGACTTGAAACCGAACACTCTTTTATGTAAATAAGAGTTTATTATTTCGGTACAAACGTATATTTTATTAATATCGATTGGTTTTTTTCTTTTATTAATGATATTATTTTTATTTATATTTTATTTTTATATTTTATATTTTATTTTGAATTGTTAATTACTATTCAACCGCGTTTTTTATATATTAAAATATTTAATGTCCGAATATTTTGTATTTAGGTACACCCTAATACTCGGACTTATGTTTTGTGCGATTGAGAGCTCGTTGAAGAGATCAATACGCCTTTTACATTAGTATTTGTTTGTATGTGTTTATAATTATGTTTTTGTTCTTAAGCAATTGAGTGCTCGTTAGAGAGATCAATTTGCCTTTTGTATGCAATCCTGCTTGTTTTTGTTTGGCAAAGAACAAGAGGTATTGCCGGATAGATGCCAATGTGGACTTTGAATATTTGTGTGTACCAATGTTTATGTGTTAATATGTATTTTATATAGTTCTCACCAGTTGTATATGTTTTGTTGAACTTTTTTCTTTTTGTGAGATTTTGTTTTTTGTATAACCGGTAGATTCTTTGCCGTATATTTATATGTAAATGTTATAATACTTTGTTTGAGAGAGAGCTTGAACGCGGTATCGAAAAAGTTATTTTCTCTTATATACTTATATAGATGTTCATATGCACTTTTACATAGTATCTATTAGCACCGTCGTCTAGATGTATGTAAATATATATATATATATATAGATTTTGCGCTTGGCAATTGATTTTGATTAATATAATGAATATCTGTTTCCATATAAGCATACATGTATATAAATATAGTTTTTAGTTTTCTTGGTGTTTTTGTCTCTGTTTTATGTTTGCAAATATTTCTGCCTTTGCTTTTTTACTGTATGCAGTCGGGCTCATTGCTTTATCAAGCATGAGGTGCTGCCGGAAATTTTTCGCATGTGAATGCTTGAATATTGGCTGCTTTTTGTTTTGTTAAGAGATTGTATTTGAACAAACCAAAATTAGCTTAACATATAGGCATTTGAAAATTTGTTTATTAAAATTTTTAAATATTTAGATAAATGTATTTTTATACCAATCTTTTATAGGTTTTTCCCGTAGATTAAACTTGGGCCTTATAACTTTGGCAACCGTTTAATAGTGATGTTAAAACGGATTTTGATTACCGATTTTATAATAGTACGTATGTATATGTAAATCAGTTTGTTGTTTTATACATATATGCATATTACAAATTATATAAAATTAGATTGAATACGCTCACTTTGTTCCTTCAGGAGCCTTTTTTTTGTATGTATTTATGCTGCCTTCTGCGTTTGTCTCTCTTTCTCTGCTCCAGCTACCTTCTTGTTGTTTTCGTGCAATTGTCTCTCGTTGGTGTATGCAGGTCTCTGCGATGTCCAGCTGTGTTGTGTTGCTCCCGTTTTAAATTGTTGTTTTTATTTTATATAGTTTTAGTTTCGCGCCCGTTTTATTTATTTCTTTTAATTTGCTTTTTTTTTTTTTTTAACGCGCCCGATTGTGTGGATTTTTGTTTTTCATTTTTCGTTTGGGAGTTTCGCGACACGTTTGTTTTTGTTTGTTGAAACGAAGTTAATTTTCTTCTTGTTGTGATGCGGTCTTTTGATTTGGTTGTTTTTTTGTTTGTTTGTTATATATGTACGTATTTATGTAAACATAATCTTTTTGTTTTATGTCACTGCACTTATTGCACTTTTGTTTTTCTCCACGGTCTTTTTATAAATTTTTGTTTAGTTAAAATCCGAAGGTGCCTTTCGGTAAGGCTCGAAGGACCATGTTTAACCTCCCATTGGGTAGGGTATGCACAACTCACTTACACCCGCTATTAAACATACAAATGGAAATGCGCGAGTAATTTTGTGTACAATTAACTTTAATGTTTGATAAATTTAAAATACGATACAATTTTCAATAGATCGAAATAGAATTGGAACTTCGGTGTTTAAATTATCCCAGTGCGAAATTGTTGTTGAATCACGTAGAGTTCTGGCGAATTTTGTATGTAACGAAAGCTGCTAACAGCGAGGTATATGGCGGTAAGGTTAAAACGAAAGTAATGTCTACGCGGCGCAGTGGGGAATCGGATCGTGTCGAACGAATTGCGTAAGCGAATGTGTCTGCTTTCTCGTTGTCCGTCCTTTTTGATAAGCTTGTTGGTGTATAGGCTTGTGTTGTCGTGTTCTCAGCTGTGGTGAACTAAGCTGTCTTATTAGGGTGCGCCAGTTTTTCCCGGGTAGAGTGGGTGGATGCTTAAGTCATTTAAACAACTTTGTTGATGAGCTCCTCTTTCGTTGACACGAAATTGCAAAAATTTGACGGGAACGAAATGAATCCATTCGATGCGTCGACAGGAACATGACCATTACCGATAGTTAGCAGTTGATTGGAGAACAGTTCGGCAGATGGATCGTTTAGCAATGCAACTCGCATGTTTGTCGTGAGCTGAAGTTTCCACACATAACGCCACAATGGTGATGATTTGAGGCAAGCATTGATCTCATCGGCAGCGGTCGATCGTGGTATTACTGGTAGTGTTTGCCGGAAATCGCCTGAGAGTAAAATCAATGCACCCCCATGTAGGTATAAAGCAAATGTGCATTCTAAACATATATTTATATACCATACCGATGAAATAAGAAATTTTAAATAACCGCTAATGAAATGAATACAAACAAACGACGCATACACTTGTTTGCCATAATAATGAGTCGTAAAAAAAGCAAAATCAAATAAACCCACAAAATAAAGTGTCTTCTCTTAAGCACCTACCCGCATATTAAAATGCACATTCTAATACATGTGGTATGTTTCAAACTAAAATCCGTTCTCTACACACACGAATAAAGATTAGTAGATTACAACTCTATCAAGAAATACTTCTGCTGTCAGAACGTATTCCGCGCTTCGGCTCCTCTACCAGCAGTTTGCCGAAATAAATGCAACAGCATATACATACGCAATACTAGGCAAAATATTCGCCTAGGGGGCCCAGGATGTTTAAATGAGTTAAGCATCCCCCCACTCTACCTGGGAAAAACTGGCGCACCCTAGCAAGACAGCACAATACACCACATCCGATGGCGCCATCTACTTACATCACCACACTACACCAACACAACTCACCACACCTGTACCCACTCAACAAAAAGAATGGACAACAGGACAGAAGGTACAATTCGTTCTACACAATTCGAACAACACATTCGCTACCAAGTTTCGCATAGACACTGCCGCGTCGATACCGACACCATTCTACCGCGATTTCTAGTTTTTGACATCGATGCGCGGAAATTCGACCACTAGCAGCGTCGAATCATATTCGGCATTGGAATCTTGCCGCCCGCTTATTAACATTTTCTTTTTAAATAAAACTTATAATATTTAATTTTGTAAATTCGTTATTTTATATTATTAAAATAAAAACAAAGTTGATAATAAAATAAATTTTGTATACATTTAATCAATTTCTATGTTGGTAGTTTATTTCACTACTTATTTATAATTGGAAGTCCTTCGTAAAATGCGGGGTGGCGCATAAAAAATCGCCTTTAACATATTCGTCTTTCTGTAAATCAATTGTAAATGTCTTCTTTTTTTTCTTTCGCCTTTTTTCTATTTTGCGCGAAATGGTTGTTGGGTCCGGAATTAAATCGTCAACATCAAAATTTTTCCCATACTTTGTGCCTATAGCCACAAAAAATTGTACTAATTTTTAAATCCTCCACGGAAGAAAACGGACGACAGTCTTCAACCATCCAATCAGCGCAAGCTTCTAAAGCTAATTTTTGGAACGAAGTTCCTTACGGCAGGCTTGGAGAAGATATGGATTTTGCTGCGGGACCTAACTGAAAAAAAGTGATAGTAAAACCGTAAGATAAAAACCGTAAGAAATAACCCGTAAGAAAAAGACTGTAAGATCGGTAGTTATAGCCTACCTTTAGGTTTTGGAAAATAATTAGGCATGAAAATCCGTAACATTATTGTGTATGCAAATTAGTTTTGGGTGAGAATTGTGCTTGCATTAAGTACGTTTATGGGGAGTTGAATTGTTGCATATTTTTTGGCGTAAGAAAAAAGTTAGGCTGTTTACGGTAAGGTGGTTATCGGGTTATGTGATTATTAGATTAAGAATAACCTCTATGCTCCGTGAACATCCTATGTATGGTTATTTGCTTCTTTTTACACAAACAGCTGTTCATTGTTTAGAATTTTAGTTCAATGAAATTCCTACTTATAAAATGCCTAAACAAAGTTTAAAAAGCTAAATAATCGAATTTAAAATAAGTTCTGCTATTCAGGAAATGGACTTTATTGAAGGTGTGTGCTTATTAAATAATCCGAATTTTAAGCGTTCAAAAAATCTTCTTAAATTAATAGAATTTGCAGACATCTTGCGCCCTGAACAGTGTCACAATGCATCGGATGAAGTATTAGAAGAACTGCTAGAGGATATAACTTTAATCATCTGTAGTAGACGGGGAGATGAACTCCATGTTCCGAAATCTATTCATTGGCGAGAAAATGTTCTGTGTTGCGCTCATCTCCTATTTTTTGATGCAAAAAACAGAAGTTAATAGCAGATTTTCCAATAAGAAAAATGAAAATCTAAATGGAAATGCCATTCGCTTAGTTGTATTTATTTTTTGTGCTGCCATTTAGTAAAATTCTAACGACTTTCTAACACTGGAAATAAGCAAACAACCACATAATCTGTACACAAGGGCTTAGGTTGGTCAAAGTTGGTTATTTTGTCATACCGCATTTTGTAGTTGTTTACTTAATCACATAACCACATAACCCGATAACCACCTTATCGTGAACAGCCTAAGTATTAATTGCATACTTTTAGGCGGGCTCTAACTAAGTGTCCGCTCCCCTGCACATTTCTTCACCATTGAAAAAGTTTACGTTGCGCTTTTGTGAATAAGCTTTAGAGCTTTGAATGTGTCATTGTGTTGCCATATTCTTTCAATTCGTTTTCCTTAAAAAATCAGGTGCGACAGTCGTATACACCAGCGAGTAGTGCATAATACTTTTCTCTTTCTCCCTCTTTCTTTCGTTCTTTCAATCCTTCTCTCTCTATTTCTATGTAATTTTATGGTGTCAAACAAAAATAAGGAGACATATTTTTTGTTATTTTAGTTATAATTTGAATTATTTTTTATTTTACGTAATTCATTATTTCTTAAAATCCTAAATTTTCTTAAAACTTATCTGTACTTAAATAAAAACTAATCAGCAAAATTTGAGAGAAATATCAAGACAACCTACATAAAATTAATTTTTTTTTGCAAATTGTATCGATTCTACATTAGCCGAAGGAACTTCGTTCCTACCTGGTGTCCCACGATACCACATTTCTTTTTTATCCTCTTCACTTACTTTCTGTCTGGGCAGTTCAGTTATATGTGAGGTAAAACATTTATATCTCTTGAGATTGGAACTCTGCATGCCATGGCATTTATACACTTTTTTACAATTACGACAACATACCATGTCAAGTAAAGTACTTCCGTCATCTTTAACTATTTCTGCAAACATATCCCAAATAGCACTTCTGTCCTTCCGTTTTTTGCTGAGCTTATAAATACCCATAGCAATTTTCCCCACTAAGTCTTCGGTAGACTCCATTGTGTAAGAACGTCAGTAACGAAATGTTACATAAAACGAAGCCATCTGGTGGCGAAACGGAGTTCGTCGGGTTTACTAGTAATATATAAATATCAGTATATTTACCTTTACAAAAAACCATTAATACTAAAACACTTACAAAAACAGACAATAACGAAACAGTTTCTCAGCGCACGATACGAAATTTACACTTTTATTCTTTAAATTATTCAAATTATTTTCATTCTTTCTATCAAAAATGTGAGTAAAGTCAAATAATTTGTCTACTATTGAGAGAGTCATAAATTGTTGTTACTCATATGTGTAGAAATACTTTGAGGTTTTTTTTCTTTTGGGGCGAATGAGTCTTAGTCATGTTTTATATTATTATGAGTACTCATTTGCACCAATTTTTATGGCTCATGACTTAAGTGCACTAATTTTATTGGTACCAATTGCAGATCTCTGGTCCCTATCTACTCATTCTATTGTTGTGATTCATAGAGTGAACACGTGTACTCGAATTGTTCTGTGAAAATAATTCGAAAATAATTGAAAATTTTTTAGTGACAGAATTTCGTGCTGAGAATTACAGGTAAGTACGTTTGTTTGTGGTTATTTTGAGCTAGGTGTTATTCATTTTCCAATAGCATAGGCCGTGGTAGCATAATTTTTGTTTTTCAGTCATTTCAGAATTAATTTTTAATAACTTTTTCTGTTTTCGAGTCGTAGGCGTTGTGAAAAAACAAGTGAAAACTTGTTTGTGTGTGTGAACACTCGTTTGTTCATACACAGTTTTTCACATTTGCTTGAGTAGGTTTTTGTTCTCGTCAAGGTAGTTTCGTTTGGGTGTGTGAGCTTGCACAAAATTTTGGGGATCGAGTGGTGTTTTTTGTAGCAAGTTTCTTTTTTTTTTTGGGTTTTGAATTCGTTAGGCGGGTAGAGCAGGTAGTTTTTTTATTGAGTGTGGGTGCAAAGTGGGTTTTGCAACAGGTAGTTTTTGCGGTTGGATGGACCGCCATACGGTTGTAGGTGCTGAGCTGTCACACAGTTTCAGTGCTGTACCGTAACGTTCAGTTGCCCGTGCCCGGGGGACTTGGGCAGTTTTTGCTAAATAGGTGCCGGTGCCTGTCCTTGTGCGGGAAGTGCTAGCTAACAAGTCGCAGTTTGGTCGTAGTGGTCAGCTTTTAAGCCCACGGTGTACTTGGTGCATTTTCCACATCGGTCGACTCGGGGGTGGTACGTGGACAAAGTTCCGTCCGGCACCCGCTTTGAGTGGCTCTTCTGGGCTTTTACTTGGGTTGTGGGGTGTGCTCTCGCGTTTCTTCACCTTAGTTGACCGCTCGGGTGACGACTGCTACCGAGCATTCTTGCGTGCTTGATAGCTTTTTCTGTGTGTTCAGTCACACGCGCCTGGCGAGCAGCTGTTCCGGGTTTTTGCCTGTACTCGTGGTACTGCGTTAGTGGTTTTTGTTTGCCGGCGGATCAGCCTACTTGGTAGGTAAGTTCCTAAGGTGGGGATGCCTCAGCCAGCCATGTTGTGGCTGCAAAAATACTTAATGGGGAGTTAAGTGAGTTGGTTTTTGGTGCCAAGCACTTTGAGAAGGAGGTTGCGAAGGGTGTCAATGCACCACATAGCCGCAATTATAGACCAGCTGAACATCTTATGATGTCAACTGTCTGCCCGATTTACTGTGGCCGTGGGTGTAGTATTGCCTTACTTCAGGAGCCCTACGCCACTAATGGTGTGGTTAGGGGTCTTCCTGGAGGTTTCAGGCTCTTTTCGGACCTTGGGGTTAATGCTGTAATAGTTGTGAATAATCCAAGCTATGATTGTGTAGTTTTGGATTCTTCACAGCTGGGTATTTGTGTAGTTATAGAGGGGGTGTTCCATAGAATGGTTGTGGCTAGTTTGTACTGCAAATTTAGCGAGCCTCTAGAGCCCTACCTGGTATACATGGATATGCTTCTACTTCTTGTAGGTGGTAGTCCATTTATCTTAGGGTTGGATGCGAATGCCTCGTCCTCGATGTGGTTCAGTAAGGTATCCCGGCATTCGTCTGGATATCGAAGCCACATTCGAGGTGAGGCATTAAGTGAATGGGTGGTGGCTAATAGCCTCTACGTTGTGAATGAGCCCAGTGAGTGGTATACTTTCGGTGGGCCTAGGAGTGTGAGTGATATTGACATGACGTTTATGAATGAGGCAGCAAGTAGGGCCTTTAATGTTAGGTGGGCGGTAAAGGGAGGGTGGGGATCGAGTGATCATAATTTGATTCAAATTATGGTTACCCCTCGATCCCCTCCCCCGCCTTATGAGAGTCCATTGCGGCGATGGCGTACCACTGGTACTGACTGGAACCAATATGGACTCTCGGTTAGGGATGCGGTGTTGGAAATACCGCTTATAGTTTTTGAGGAGTTGGGGGTGGACGATCAAATTGCTCGTCTCTGTGAGGTAGTTTGCGGGGTTAACGATAGGGTTTTGGTAGATATGAGTGTTGTAGGGTTAGCAAAATTAAATGGTGGACGCGTGAGCTAACCTTGAAGAGGAGGACTGTCAGGCGATTGAGGCAAAAGTTTCAACGCGCCCGACAGTTCAATTCTGATAGGTTGTCCCAGCTTAGGTAAGAATTTAGTTGTGCGGATAGGGAGTATAAGGAAATGTTAGTCAAAATTAAGGAGGATAAGTGGAGGAGTTTTGTTCGGGAAAATAGGAACGACCCCTGGGTTTTTTTTTTTTTTTAAGTAGGGGGAAGCATCAAAAGCGGAAGTGCGGAACTTTAGTCCGCTAAACCTAACCTACTCCCAACTCCAGACTCTCCCACGGGACCACCTGATTAGGTATTACTTTGTGGGAGTGATAAGACATTTAAGTCTCCTCTATAGCACGGACTAACGGACGCCTATTCTGCTCTATATATCTAAGTTTTGCCATGACTGAAGCTGCCGCTTCGCTGTCAGCTTTCCAGTTCTCAGTGGACTTGCACATAAGTGTCGTCAAATTTTCCACCGTAAAACTACCACCGAGTGTAGTTTTAAGTTTTTCCCTTGCACTTAAAAAGCGAGGGCAATAAAAGAATACATGCTCAGAGTCTTCGAAGAACTCTGAACACGTCGGAAACTTCGGACTAATGTCGTGCTGGAATCTGTGCAGGTAGCTTCTAAAGCACCCATGCCCACTTAGTATTTGGGTTAGGTGGAAATCCAGCTCCCCGTGTCGTCTATCGATCCAAGAATGGATGTCCGTCCTTTGAGTAAGGTTTGCCACCGCTGCTGCCATATCGTTAAGCTTTTCATTCTCTCTTCCCTTTTGGCTCCTATAGATGGCTCTGGTAAATTGTATACTCTTTCGTATTCGTCACCCTGGATGTCAATGGGCATCATACTGGCTATTACTTCAGCAGCATCACTTGAAATTGTTCGGAAAGCACTGATAACTCATAGTGCCGACAGCCTATGCACTATGTTTATTTGTCTGGCATATGCTTTAATGCCTAGCGCCTAGATCCATATTGGAGCTGCATATAACATAACTAATCTCATTGCCTTTGCGAGTAATAAACGCCGGTTGGAACGCACGCAGCCTTTATTTGCCATCCTTCTAGATAAGGCATTCAGGCTTTTATTCGCTTTACTTGTAGTGTATTCTATGTGATCCTTAAATTTGAGCCTTGAGTCTACTATTACTCCCAGATATTTTAGGGGAGGCTGTGAATGAATCTCGCACTCTCCAATGGGGAGACATATTCTTTCTTCCACTTTTCTTGTACTTATGAGCAAGACTTCTATCTTTTGCTCAGCCAGTTCTAAACTCATTGTTGAGAACCATTGGCGCAGACCGTTTATGCACTCATTGCATTTGCTCCGGAGGTCGTCAAGGTGTTTAGCCACTGCTACCACAATAAGGTCGTCTGCGTATGCAACTAATTTAATAGCTTTCGGTTGGTGTCTCCTTAGCACCCCATCATACATTACGTTGAATAGAAGGGGGCCTAGTACCGAGCCTTGCGGTACTCTACTCGAAATTGAGTAGCTCTTAGTGCCTTCATCTGTATCGTATAGTAGTCGCCTGTTTTTAAAATAACTCATGACAATTTCCATAAGATATTGAGGGGCACGTATTTCATATAGAGCTTTGATTATGTTTGCCCACTTTGCTGAGTTAAAGGCATTCTTCACATCCAGGGTGACCAGCGCACAGTATTTTTTGTTCCGCCTTTCCATCGCTTACTGCGCATTTCACGGTGTCAACGACATCGTATAGTGCGTCAATGGTGGACCTCTTTTTCATAAAGCCGCTTTCATACACTTTGCCAATAGTGTCAAGCACACACAGAGGTCGATACGAAGATGGTTCCTCCGAAGACTTTTTTGGTTTAGGAAGTAGGACCAATCGCTGGACTTTCCATGGGTCCGGAAATATTCTTTGTTTTAAGCACGCATTGTACATTTTTACGATTAATTTAGGTTTCAGTATCATGGCTTCCTTTAGGGCGCTTTGCTGCTTTTAATTTTTCCGGCTATGGCCAATATTTCTTCTTCACTAACTAGCAGTGGTGGCTCTATGACTTCGGATCGAGGCTTAGCATAAGAAATACTGTCGTGTTTTGGAAACAAAGATTCGACGACATTTCTCATGAAGAATGCACTTTTGGGTTGTTGTGCCTTATTTTTGAATTTTGACATACATATTTTATATGCTGTTCCCCATGGGTCTTCGTTTGCTTCCTCACAGAGGTTTTCAAAACACTTCTTTTTACTGCGACCAATGGCTGACTTCAGAAGCTTCTTTTGACTTTTAAATGTATTCCTAAGACTGCTTTCATTTTCTTCACTCTGATTAGGCGGCGTCTAGCTGAGTTGCAGAGTTTTCTGAGCCCAGCTATTTCTTCATTCCACTAATACACTGGCCTTCGGTGGTTGTGGTTTGCTGTTCTACGCATGGTTGCGTCGCAAGCCATGGACAATTTTTTTCGCACTGTGGATACCAAGTGCATGGCGTCTTCGCCTTTTATATTTTCTGAACTCCAGACCATCTCAAAAAGTTCGGCATCAAAGTCTTTTTGTTTCCAAGTTCGTTTTTGGCATGTGTTCCTGCTGCGGCGTTCCGTCCCTCCGGCATATGAGACTTCGGCAATAATAGCCATGTGGTCACTATTTGTAAATATGTCCGACACCGTCCACTTAATGTGCCTACTAAGGGCGTCGTTGGCGAACATGAGATCGATTATGGAGCCTTTGTTTCCTTTTTGAAATGTATTTTGCGTTCCGCTATTCAGGATCGTAAGATTCGTTTGGCCGAGGAATTCAAGTAGTAGACGCCCGCGGTGGTTTGTGCGTCGCCTGCGATTATAATTGGTGCTTTGCCTCTGGTTTCTAGAGCAAGTTCCAGGAGGAATTCTTCAAAATCTTTAATAGAGGCGCTGGGAGGAGCATAGCAGCTAACGAAGTATATGCCACGTATATTTGTCCATGTGAAGAAGTTATCATATCTGGAGCGAGATGTAAATGGCTGTCCTTTACATGACCATATTGCAGCTTTTCCGGATTTGTCTGTGGTCCAAGTGCTTTCCAAACGCTGGGAGTATTGTTCGCTTAATAAAACGACATCAATGTTTTCTTCAAATGCTGTCTGTTCAAGCAGATCTTGTGCTGCAGCACAGTGATTTAGATTTAATTGCAAAATCTTCATTTCCCTAAAGATTTCGCCATCTCCAAGTACTTGGGGCAAGTAGTACTCAAGACTGAGTGTGCTCCTTTACAAAGCATGCAGCTAGGATCGTTAGTGCATGACTTCGCTACATGTCCACCGGCTCCACAACGCGTACACAGGGACGACCTGTCCACAGGGTTACAGCATTTGTGCGCCATGTGCCCCAGATGGAAACACCGACCGACACGCGACTGATGGACCACCCAATCTTTATCTAGCCTACCTTATACAGGCATATAGTAGCTATTTGGGTACCGCTTCGGGTTTTTCGCATGCTCTTAATATTTATTTTCCCTAGGTTTTCTATTCCGCACTCTTTTTTCAATGCCTCGCAAATCTCTTCCGGAGTTGTTATCTCATCTAAATCCTTGCATATGATCGTGACATTGTGGGTTTTGGACTGTATCACAGCCATTTCACCGACCACTTCCTCTAAGGCACTTTGGAACGCTTCGGCTCTCTTATCCGCTTGGTTTTTCAGCTCTAATAGCAGGTCTTCTTTCAACGTTTTCCTTATATACGTGACACTTGAGCCCAATTCTTCTAACCCGGTATCACCTTTTATTTTCCGGAGAATATCCGCGTATGATGCACCATCCTTTTTCGTGAGTATGATGGCGTCTGGCCTCGATCTAATTTTCTTTTCGACTGGTTTTCGCTTCTTGACAACGTCTACCCATGTTTCGGATGTAGTGGGTATAACCGTTGTATTGGTTTGGAACAACTTCAATGTCTCGCTGTAGGTGGGCTGCTCTGCTTTATTTACATTTTTCGGCTTTTTAGTGGGAGGTAAAAAGCCTATTGTCTCCCGTAGCCTCCTTACCCTTTAGGGAAACCTTGGACGCTTTCCCTACCATAATCCTTTTGGGTAGGTTTCCGTCTTTATCTGCGCTACTATGCTGCTAACTAAGTCGCGCATTGCCTGGTTTATATGCCTTTGGCCAGCCATCATATTCTCCAGTCCTTTTATTTTACTACCCAACTGGTTAAAATTTTGGATAGTTTCGTTAATTTGCATTTCCTCGGAGAGTTTGCCACCTCTAATTATATTGTTGGCATCTTCGCATTTTTTGGTTGATCCAGCAGCGGTGGATAACTCACTTTTCCATTAGGAGGAGTTCTCATGATTTTAGAGTTCCTTCTAAATGGATTCTCTGGAGTGCATCCACTACTGTTCTCAGAGGCCATATCTTAATGAGAAAAATAGTTGGGAGCTCCTAACGAAAGGTGTGTTCAGTCACTGTCCCTACAACCTTGCTTATATTTTCGGTAGTTGGCAATGCCAAAACCAAAGAGAATAAGAAGAGGAGAAAACAAAAAGGAGAACAGCTGACTAATCAGCCCAGGACGGCACCAAAAACACAACCACTTCACTTCAGAATTCAACCTATCCAAGTAATTAATTTACAGCCCTATTCTGAAAAAACCTCTCAACTGAGTTGAGAGGAAAAATTTGAGAGATTTCTTGTGAGGCATATTTTGTGAGGCTAGCTTTGCTCAAACCTCATAAGAAAAAATCTTAAAAAAGTCACCACGTCAGGTAAAAAGCTTTTAGCTGTCAAACAGCTGTTTTAAGAAAAATAAGCAAACAAAAAAGTACACAACAATGGATAATCAGCATATGCTAAGCATAAAAAGGCGAAAGCTTAAAAAAAGTGGGTCTTTTGTAAGTTCATAATCCAACAAAAACAACGAATAACTGATTCTGAGAAGTGTTTGTGTGCTCTTTAAACGTAATAAAATCGAGTTTTTGCGCCGGTGTGTGACAATAGAAACATAGCTCCATCATTTCCCAAGCTGAAGTCTAATCGAAACAGTCATTCTAATGGACTGCACAATGTAATAAAACCGGTCCTCTGGCGTGGAAAAACGAAAAAGTCGGCTGGAAAGGTTATGACATCAGTCTTTTGGGATGCACGTGGTTATAACATACTCAACGACTGATTACTGAGCCAGTTATAATCTATTTCACTGCGTATTTGGTTGCAGTTCTTTTCTACTTTCCAAATACTTAGCAATTTTATTTTTTGAGGAAGAATCTGTTTAAAATTATACGCATATATTTAAATATTCCTACAAACACGAATTTTGAACAAATGCTTATGATTTGAAATATAATTTTTGTATTTATGAGTTGTTTTAAATTTTGACATAAAGAGATAAAAGGTATCGTATGTCTTTACCCTGGTTATAAGCTACTTCCCCACCAATTTTCAGCCAAATCGGTTGAACCGTTCTTCAGTTATAAATGGTGTAACTAACACAACTTTCTTTTATATATGTAGTATATACATAAAACAAGAAAATAGTGTTTTACAGTTCATACTTAGGTTATGCTTAAGCACTGAAAATGGGAGACTTAAGCAATGTTTAAATAACAGATGATTTTTTTTTTGAATTTGCTTTGAATTTTCAGCGACATCTTTCGTAGCGTAGGGCAAGTGTCCGTTCGTTTGCACTCAATAACAGCTTATACTTTTCCTTCAGTGCCCATAGGTGCTCCGACTCGCTAGTAATGAAATTTGGGGTTCTCTTGTTGTTTTCATCAATTTTTGATATAATTTTCCTCGCAAATTTACGTATTGTCTGTTATAATTTAAATATTTCTTTTTTGAATGACATTTGCAAAAAATATTTTTTGATATAATTTTCCTCTGTGAAACGCAAACGACTACTCAGTTTGCAACAATGCTTAGCTAAGATTTTATTTAGGCACAACTTAAATATGGACTGTGAAACCGGGCATTAGCCATACAAATTCTATACCTAAATGCAACTAAATGAATTATTTTTTTGCATTTAGGAAATACAGAAAAATCAACTCTGCGATTTCCCTAAATTCTAATCTGACCAAATTCATATATAACATTTATTTGACCATTGTATGGGATTTTTGATTTTTTCTTAAATTTAGAATATTGATTGGATTCGTATAACTACAAATTTAAACTTCAAACAACGCATTTTCATTTAATGTATATATTTGTTATGACAGCCTAACAGCCTATTCTGAAAAAACCTCTCAACTGAGTTGAGAGGCATATTTTGTCAGGCTATTCTTGCTCAAACCTCATAAGAAAAAAGCTTAAAAATGACACCCCGTGAGGTAAAAGCTTTTCGCTGTCAAACAGCTGTTTTAATAAAAATAAGCAAAGAAAAATCCACCTACTACGTACATTGCTTATCATTTACATATGCATATCGCTGGTAACCAATAAATCAAAAATAAATCCAATATTTGTTTATGCATTCATAAAAACAGATGGAAATAATTGTTGCAAACAATATAAGCGATAGTAGAAAACCATAAAATTGAACTCTGGTGCCTAATGAAATATTTTATTTAATTTTGTTCAATTATCATGCAGTAGATTTGAAAATGCTTTCTAAAATTTTTGCTTTAATTAGGCAGAGTTTGATATTATATTTCACACGCTGTTCTAATTAACTTATCATTAACTTATAAAATCCTTTCCGGTTCACGAAAAGTGAGAGAGGAGTAGTGGCGTCTGTGCTTGAAGGTGAAACAATCCCAATATAGGTACAATCGATTGAGCCGATTGTGCCCTTGATCCCAAAGCATATAACTATTACCAACGCATTTTTTGTAAGTGCCATGCCCGTAAAAACACAAACGCCAGGAAACGCAGATCAAAAGATATACTCGACTTCTGCACATCATGCGGCACCAATTCACCTATAAGTACTTTACATAGCGATTTTAGGAATCGAAATATATAAATGTTGTGTTGCATAGTAAAAGGATCGCTTTTGTCTCGTAAACCCTTCAAAATTTTCCTCCTACTCCCCGATTCCTCCTCCTCAACAATTGCCGCATACACAAAGAACTGTTCCTACATGCTAGTTATAACACTCAAATATTTTTTAAAAAATGTCAAATATTGATGTAAAACAAAAAAACACACATGTCTTCTATTATGATGGCTGCTTTCACACGTCACAGTTATTTGTGATAATAGTGAGCATTTGAGCTTTTGAATTTTCGCCAGAATAGGGTAACCCTCACTATAGTGAGAAACATCACTGTGGCGAGGTTGGTGACTTTTGTGAGGGCGTGAGAATAGGGCTGTAAATCCATGAAAATTTAGAAAGAAATGTAGCGCCATCTACTGTAAAATACGGCACTTACTCAATACCGCTGTTAGCGCCACCAACTGGCGGATAGCTCTTTGCTAATAATAAACAAATAATTTGCAATAAATAAATAATGCGACTATAAGGAAAGTGATAAACTATCCTATCTTTCAAGTTGGACCAAACTGCACACAGCGTTAAAAATTGCATTAAAATCGGTTCAGTAGTTTAGGAGTCCATCGAAAACAAACAACGTGACACGTGATTTTTATATATTAAGATTAGACCTGGCGCAGCTTATATGAGATTTTTTTTTTTGGAAGTTTGAGTACGGGGATTGGTCAAATATGCGATTCGATGTAATAATTCATGTGGTAAATTTTTAACTCGATCAGAGTGTGCAAACCTGTGCCGTAATGAGGTCAAATTTCAAAATATAAAAAAACACTTGGTTTTTTTTACTGTTACCTCATTTTTCCTCAATATTTTGCACAGTAATTTTTTCTATATGTCCAATAATGATAAGAAAATTTATAAATATTAGAAAATAGTAAATTAGTAAAAATTCCATTAAACTAAGGCGGGCCACTGACTACACAAATTATCTGCACAAAACTTTTGTTGGAATTGAGTGCAATTGCGTTCACTGAGTTCACAACAACAAATTACTCGAATTTGCGCAGATAATGTAGTCAGTGGCCCGCCTAACGATAAATTCATACATTACGGTTCACATACGCCAATGTTGATAATTAGACAGACTGAGACGTGCAAATAGAGCTTTTAATATTTTGTCATTGCGAAATTGACTGTGGTTAAGAAAGGGTCTTTAATAAAATAATTAAAAATAGTAGAAGTTATACTGCAATATCGTGATGGCTGTAAATAATTTTGTTACACTTCGATCTGCTGACACAAACGTATATTTGATAGGAAAATGTGAAAAAAATATACTTGGAAGCAATTTACCGTCAAAACTACAAGTGCTGAAATGTTTTTTTTTACTATGTGCGGTGTGAAAAGAAAACAATTAAGGAAAGTGCTAAATTGGCTTCGAAGGAAATATTGCCTTTTTGGGAAAGAGCACGTATTCCAACTTTAAACAAAAGAACATGTGACTATAAATTGGTGAAATTATATGATGGTGGAGAACAGTACAGAAATTTTGTACAACTTCGTTTCCTAGTTCTCGTAAAAAGGAAAATGATTTCAATGATAACTTGAACAATTTATTCGATATTGCACATGCTGATGTTTTAGAAATGATAGCTATTCCTGAGGACCGAGACTTTTTAATTAAACAAAGAGAGCCAGGTCGTGTTGGGAGCATGATTTCTATAGATCAATGTCTCGCAAATAAAGAAAAACGGAAAGCGCAAAGGTTAGAAGAAGAAAATCGACGCAGAGCAAAGTATCAAAGATTGGAAAGCACTCAAGGTATTTATTTAATTCTGCTGAAACAAATAATATTAATAATTCTCTTTCAACTATTTTTTTTTAGAGTTGAGCGTAGACTATGATGTAAGTGATGAAAGTAAATGTGAGTCTGAAAAATCTGTAGAGCAGTTGATGATCGTATCAAACACCAACGAGCTGAAAAAAAACGTGTTAAAAAAAGCTTCATAGATGATAGAATGCTTGCTTGCATGGATGCTGGCAATATGTCATCCCCACTCGCAATTCCTTTTATTATTGCAACAGCTAAAGCTTTGGGTCACAATATTGAAGATCTGGTTATTAATTGTACAAGTTTGAGAAAACAGCGCAAGGAATATCGTCGGCGTCATGATACAGAAATTAGTGAGAATTTCAAGGTATAAAAGTTAATTTTGGATTTGTTATGAATACTTCTCAGTTCGAAAATTTTTCAGATCCCTGATACATTTGTGTTACACTGGGACGGTAAACTACTTCCTGCAATGACTGGAAACGAAAAAGTAGAACGCCTAGCTATTGTTTTAACGGCAGCTAATATAGAAGAATTAATTTCCATTCCAATTATTGAATGTGGAACTGGTGAAGCAATCGCCCAGTTCATATATAATTACTTAGAAAAAATGAATATGATAAATTCGGTGGAAATGGTATGCTTTGACACGACAGCTACAAACACTGGTAAACGTAACGGTGCTGGAATGTTGCTGGAACAAAAATTGAAACGTAGCTTGTTGTGGTTGCCATGCAGGCATCATATTGCAGAAATCATACTACGAGCTGTGTTTGAAATATATTTTGGAAAATCTTGTGGCCCGGAAGTTGCCATATTTGAAAGTTTTTGGCGGGAATGGAACACTTTCAATTTAAAAGATTTTTCAATTGGAATCATGGATGAAGAAGTGCGACGTGCTATAAATGCAGAGGAATGTGAAGCCAATAAAGAATTTTGCATCAAAAATATAGCAAAAGACCACATTCGCCATGATTAAAAAGAGCTATTGCAACTCATGTTTATTTTCTTAGGTGGCAGCATCCCGAACTTTTCCTTTCGTGCACCTGGCGCGACGTCACATGCCAGGTTTATGTCAAAAGCGATATATGCCTTAAAAATGTTTGCTTTGCAAAAACAATTTAAAATGTCTTCCAGCCATTTTAATGGATTCCGCAATGTGTGTATTTTCCTGGTGCATCTTTATATTCCGTATTGGTTTCGAACTACTAATGCAGTCGAAGCACCAAATTTGGATTTGCAGCTGGTAAAAACATTGCCGGTTATTACGACCCAAAAATATCTCTAGCCTTATTAGATAAAAAGAAAAACCACTTATGGTATCTGTCCGAGGAAGCCGTTGGTCTCGCCTTTTTCGATTCTAATGTGGACTTAAATGTGAAAAGAAAGATGGTTGAAGCACTGGCATTAGAAAAAGAGTTTGAAAGCAATGACGAAAATGGCGTTTATCTGCATAAAAATGTACATGGCAGCATTGAAGAAATGAAAGCATTCATAAGTAAAGATTTAAATTGTTTTGTAACGCATAGAACTAGAAATATATGTATGTATTTTCACGATTAGAAATAGACGTAAAATTTTTCAACTTAGATCCCTCAAACTGGCGCGAAAATGCAGAATATTTAAAAGGTGTTCAAATCCTCAAAAACATCACTGCTGCACTAATAACAGATTTTAACCGGTCTTTAACTCATAGCGAAGAACATAAACAATACTTTGTAATGGGTTTTCGTCCATAGCTGAGGTATGCTCAGCCGCTCCAGGGTCAGCCTTGGGACCCACGAACCCTTAGCAAAAAAGAGACGAGTTTTATCCTCGTAAAGTTATATCCACACCCCCACCTCTTATGCGGACAGCCAGACCAGCGTGATGTATACGGTGGTGATGAAAACGAACGAGATTGGCAAGCCAGGCGTTGACGCTTGTTGAAGCTGGTACGGTGATGAAAACGAACGGGATTGATGAGCCAGGCGTTGACGCTTGTTGAGGCTGGCACGGTGATGAAAATGAACGGAATTGATGAGTCAGGCGTTGACGCTTGTTGAAGCTGGCACGGTGATGAAAATGAACGGAATTGATGAGTCAGGCGTTGACGCTTGTTGCGACTGGCACGGTGATGAAAAATAACGGGATTGATGAGTCAGGCGTTGACGCTTGCTGCGACTGGCACGGTGATGAAAATGAACGGGCTTCTCTGTGTAGGAGAGATTTCATTAATAGCCAACCGTCTTCGTTGGCCTCCAGCTATCAACTCCCAACTGTACTCCACTTACATGTCGCCTGTTAGTCGCGTTAGTTTTAATAACGGTGCCCCCACGATTACTGCTATTTTTTGCGCAATGCTTGGGCAGGTAAGTTGTTTATGGTGCGTTAGTACGTATGTTGGAGTATGGTGTTATGATGCACTGTGGAGCGAAGTTGACGTAAATTATTATAAGGTGGTAAAAGCCACGTTACAACTTTCTTCATATTGTCGAGAACTACAGGCAAAAGTGCTCTTCATATACTAAAACTTCGCTTTTATAATATTCTTGAGACATATATTAATGATTGAAATGCAAATTGTGGAAAAATTGCGTCATTTTATTTTTTCTTTAATAAATAAACAGTAAAAAAAAACCAAGTATTTTTCTATATTTTGAACTTTGACCTCATTATGGCACAGGTTGGCACACTCTGATTGAGCTAAAAATTTACCACATGAATTATTACATCGAATCGCATATTTGACCAATCCCCGTATTAAAAATTCCAAAATAAAATAACGCCAGGTCTAACATATACATATATATTTATAGTAACGCACTTCCCTTACATTTGAAGGTTCAGCGATTGGCGTTTACAGCCATTCTTCTTCTTCTTCTTCTGTACATTATGCGGCACCAATTCACTTATAATACTATGTTCGGACCGACAACGAAAACATGTTTCGTGGGAAAAACTGGTTTTCGCACGAAAACTTGTGTTTTCGTCCATGTAAAATCTGTCAAACGAAAATGCAGTTTTCGCTGAAAACTTCTTGAAAACTTACATTCTACTCATTATAATCGATGCCTGCTCTAGTTTAATCGATTTTTTTGGAAGACATATTTTGCCGGCCCTAAATTGTCACTTGATATTTGTTTACATTCCATATAAAATACAGCTGTCAATTGATATACATTTCGAAAATGGAAAAACAAAAATATAAAAAAAGAAGTTGTTGGAGTGATAGGGCAGAAGCCCTACTTATTGAATTGTGGCAGAACAAAATAAGTGCTTTTCGCGGTGCTAAGAAAAACAGCCCATAGAAATGGCAATGGAGTTGCAGCAACAAGGTGTACATTTCACGGCCAGTGAAATAAAATCGAAAATGCACAATCTTTCACAAAGATATAGGTATGTAATTAAATAAAATTAAGAAAAATAGAGCTTTTACATATATATCATATTTTACAGGAAAGAAAAGATAGCAATCGGGTCAACTGGCGGTTCTCCCTCGCAGTGGCCACTTTACGATAAAATGAGAGCCGTACTGTTGCCGTACGTCAGCTACAATGCCGAGAGCTTAGTGGAGGAAAGTTTTCAAAGTAAGAAACATTTGTTTTGTAATTCAATATATTATTTATATTTACATACATATATACATTTTAAAAAGGTTCTACTAACTCGAACCACTCCAAATTTCGGTGGAAACGGCTGCGTCTTCTACATTCGTTGCTGCATCGCCATTGTCATCACCGGTTTGCCTACCATCGCCCTCAGCTACGCCGATGCCGTCGCCAAGCGATACTTCTTCGGTACCAGTACCGTCTCCCGAGCCGAGTGATGCTATTAATAAAAAAGGAATAATTTTCAAAGCATAATCTTAGAAAAATTTGGACAAATAGAAAAACAGCTCGAGAAAGCAAGTCAGCAATCCATTGAAACCAGCAAAGAAATTAAGGACTTGACAAAAAAATGGTTGAAATGATAAAAAAAAAAAAATGATGGGAACAATACATTAAAGATTCTTAAAGAAACAAATGAACGAATACTTCAATTTTCTAAATAAATAAAAAAAATTAATGAATATAAGTATTTTCTGTTTAATAATATATTTTTAACGTTGATATGTATTAGTTTTTATGTGGAAAATAAAATTGAATTTTGTTTGGTGTGTACAACTTTATCTTTGATTTAATGTATATGCAATTGTGTAAAATGTAGATATTATGATACAATATGCACATGTACTTACCAAAATATGTACAAAGTGCTGTCCGAATCATTTCTCCATTAATTGGTCGTCAATGCATATGAAATATCACGGATTCTGGCGTCTAGTCTCCAACTCTTCCAAAGCGCGTAACCATTCAGCGTTTAGAGTGTCGTTGTTATCATTTAAAAAATTGTGAAGGACGCAACATGCTTTTATTATGGAGTTGGCATTCCGTACAGAGTTGTCAATTCCTTCTCCGATGCATCGAAAGCGGGCCTTGAGGTGTCCAAAAGCATTTTCGACAACTCTACGTGTTTTCGAAAGAGCGTAGTTGAATACCTTCTCACCATTATTTTGATTTACGCTAAATGGATACGGTTTCATAAGTTGTTTGCTAAATCGAAAAGCCGAATCCCCAATAATGAATACTGGCACATTTACGCCTGAAATTTCTCTAGACATTTCGCTTAGTAAAGGACAATTATCCATTTCTTTTTTAAGTGATGACGTCTCATAAATTTGAGAGTCATTACATCGCCCGGGACTTCCTACGTTTATGTAAGTAAAACGGTATCTGAAAATACATTGTAAACATTACTTATGTATGTACTTATATGTACATATATTGAGGTTTTAGACTTTCCTTAGCATCAACTAATGCCATTAAAACGGTGGAATACCATCCTTTATAATTATAATAATCAACAGCTTCATCAGATGATGGATGAATCTAAATGTGGCATCCGTCTGTAAACAATTATTAGAACATTCGCGCAAATTTAAGATTTTTTAACCAATATTACCAATTGCTCCTAAGCATTGTGGGAATCCAATTACCTCGAAACCAGTCACCAATTCGGTTATATTTTCTCTGTTTAGAGGCAACATTTTAAAACAGGATGGCTGCAGTAATCTCAAGATTTCGGTACAAAATTCCAGTAAAATTTCGCAAACCGTAGATTTTCCTACACCGAACATGTTGGCGATACTACGATACTGTGCAGATGACCCTAAAGCAAATAATGTTATAGCCACTCTTTCGATAGGAATAGCTTTTCTGTACTTGTATCCATTTTCTGTAACGGGCGGAGGATGTCACATAATTTATCAAAGAACTTCTGGTTCATGCGAGAAAGTTCTTTTAAAAAGTGATCCGTTTCGTTGTGCAATCGTGTTCCCAAAACTGATTCTTACGTTGCTGGAATTAATAATATATAATTGAAAACTTTTGCATCAATAGGAACATATACACACTTTTGTCCAACATGAATTAATCGTCATCCCAAGGTCCTTTATTAAATCTAATACAATTAGATGTTGTTTCTTTAACTCAGCTATCTTTTTTACCAAAGGCATGGTGAGTGAGTAGTAAGACATTCCCAATAGTTCTCTTGAAGGAATTGTAATGAGCAGGATATTTATTTGCTTCTCAAAGCCAATGCTTTCTAATTAACATCTTTTCTCAGAATTCTAAAAACACGATCTTTAGTAATAATTATAAGCAAATATTAAGGATTTCAAAAAACTTTACCATTCTCGTTGCTCAAATGTAAACAAACAAATAAATTTGTGAGCTGTCAGTGAAAACTCAGCGAAAACACAAATTGTCGGTCCGAACAACTTACGTTCCACAACATACAAATGTGTTTCCAAAATGTTGTCAATGTCGGTCCGAACATAGTATTAGTAATTTACATAGCGATTTTGAGAATCGAAATGTATTAATAAATGTTGTGTCCTGCATACTAAAAGGATCGCTTTTGTCTCGCCAACCCTTTAACACTTTCCTCCTACCGCCCGATTCCTCATCCTCAACAATTGCCGCATATACAAATAATAGTTCCTCCATGCTAATTATAACACTCACTTCTCAATTTTTTAAAAAAATGTAAATATTGATTTAAAACAAAAACAAACACAGATGTTTTCTATTATGATGGCTGCTTTCACACATCACAGATATTTGTGATAATAGTGAGCATTTGAGCTTTTGAATTTTCGCCAGAATAAGGTAACCCTCACTATCTCAATTTTCAATCGCATTTTTTATACCCTGAAGTTTGTAACACCCAGAAGGAATCGCCGGAGACCCTATAAGTGTATAAGTATATATATAAATGATCAGTATGTCGAGCTGAGTCGATTTAGCAATTTCCGTCTGTCTGTCTGTCTGTGTATATACGAACTAGCCCTCAGTTTTTAAGATATCGTTTTAAAATTTCGCAAATGCCATGATCTCTTCAAGAAGCTGCTCATTTGTCGGAACGGCCGATATCGGACACTATAACATTTAGCTGCCATACAAACTGAACGATCGGAGTCAAATGCTTGTATGGAAAACTTTCACATTTGACAAAATATATTTACAGAGAAATTTGGTACATATT
>NW_026090027.1:0-35489 GCF_024586455.1 Bactrocera neohumeralis | reverse complement strand
CAAACACACATTCACACAAAGAGAAAAAAGCCGCCATCAACTCACACAAGAGAGTCTTCCTCTTTTTTCCTTTTTCTTTTTTTCTTTCTCCTTCCCCTCCCTCCCCTGTTTCTATCTCTCTCTCCTTCTCCATGGCGAGTACAATGTACCAGACGTTAATTAACAAGCAAGGAACTACAGATCAGCCACTTCCACGACCGCCTTGCCACCCTCGATTGCCACCAGGGCTGTCTTCTTCCTCAGTCACATCAAGAAGAGGGAGACGCCCATCGTCCACAAGCTCGTGGTGCATGAAGTGCAGCTGTGGCCGACCTTTTCCACGACCACCATTCGCGAGGATTTCAACTCCAAAGAGGCCTTTCTCACGCTGAAGGTCAAAGGAGTGTCGGTGGAGGCGACCAGTGAGGACAGCAAACACACATCCTCGCCTGCATGGAACGCGACAGCGCGCGATGTCATGGTGATGAGGCCGAGCCCGCAGACGGCAATCGCACGGAAATTCTCGGTGAGGATCCTCGAGGACAAGTGTGGCTGTCGCGCGTTAGCAGAAGAAGAAGAAGAAGAGGCCCCTGTTGCTGCCACGTCCACTTCATTACCACCAGCAGCAGCATCAGCAGCAGCAGCAACAACAACAGGAGGAGGAGGAGGAATGGAGGGCCTCCGCCGCCCCGATGAACACAATGGAAAGAAGCAATCGTTTGTGCTGCGCTGCACCTCTTATGAGCAGCTCGCGCGGCTTGTGGAGGCCTTTGTGTTGATGCAGCCCTTTGGGACACGGAATACGGGGGAGGTGGACTTCTCCTACGTGGGCGAGGCCTTCCCGCGTATTCTGGGCACCTCAGTGAGGTGCGGCGCCGCCTGAATGGAGAAGAAGAAGGAGAAGGAGAAGAAGAAGAAGAGAAGAGGAGAAGGAGAAGAAGAGAAGAAGAGGAGGAGGCTTGACGGTCCCACCCAATGGGATGCAGAACGAACTTGACAATGAGCCTGCCGTCCCTGGCGTGTGAGCTTTTTTTTTTTTTTTTTCTTTCTCCTCTTTTTTCTATTTCACACACACACATAGACACACACACACACGCACACACGAAGAAGGAAAAAGAAAAAAAGAGGAGTGAGCAAATACTATCTTCAACAACAAAAAAAAGGAAAAAAAGAGAAAGGGAAAGAACGAATTTGTTTTTCCCCGGTCATTATTATTTTGTTTCTCTCCCCTCATTTGAGTGCAGCATACACTTTTTTTTTTCTTTTCTTTTCTCTCTGTGTAACACTGCCGCTGTAAAGGCGAGAGAGGATGAAAGCCCTTCTAATGGGAGAGTGGGAGGTGTTCTCCCTTTCTCATCGTTTTTTTATTTATTTTTTTTTGTGGTTGCCATGTCTTTCTCTACAACGGACGATTTCTTATTCTTTTTTTGTGTGTGTTTCTCTCTCTATATATATTTTATTAAATTTTAAATCGCCCTCTTTCTTGACGATTTTGTTCATTGCGATATCTTTTTTTTTCATTTATTATTTTTTTTTCTTTTTTTTCTCTCTCCCTCTCTGTGCCTCCCACCCTTCCCGCGTGTGTGTGTGTGTCTAGGTCTGTGTGCGCATGTCCGCTGTGTGCACGTATCAGTAAAAAAAAAAAGGAGTGGGAGGCGGCCTCCTTCGAGCACACTTCTGGAGTTGAGGTGATCCTAACGCTTTTCTTTTTTAATATACATCGCTCGACTTTCTCTTTACCGTTGCATAAATAAAAGCTCTTTTTGGATTGCGTTTCGTCTTTTTTTTTTTGCGTCCTTTTTTTTTTTTTTTTAGCCCCTCTCCTCTTTTCTTGCTCTTCCTCATGTGTCTTTTGCTACTAAAATCGTGAAAAGAAAAAAAAAGAAATACACCCTCAGAGGAAAAAAAAGGAAAAAATAAAAAAAGTGCGATGCACCGCAAGGCCGCTGTTTTTTTTTTTTGTTTTTTTTGACAGCGAGTGAACCGATGGACGAATGCACCTCTCTGCCACGGTGCAGAGAAACACATTGCTCTCTCTCTTTCACTTCCATTTCCTTTTTTTTCTTTTTTCTTTTTTTTTTTTTTTTTAAAATACCAATCTCTGTAGTCCACGACATCAAGCGATTGTTCCCACCCACTCACTTCTTTCCCCCCCCCCCTTTTCCTCTCTTTTGCCTCCTTTACCCTCTAAACTTTCACGTTTTTTTAAATATATTTTTTTTTTTTTTTTGTGTTCCCATATCGAAACGACTTTTGTGTGTTTTCTCACAAGTCCGCTGCCCGCGCTTTCTCCCCTTTTTTTTTTTTTTTTTGCGTACGTTCCACAGTACCACTTAAACTGTAGGCTCATTCCCCTTTTTCTTCTCTTTGTGTTGCCTCTTTTTTTTAAACTTTTTTTTTCTTTTTTTTTGTTGTTTAACCCGTGCTCCTCCCCTTTTGGTTACTTTTTCTTTCTTTTTTTCTTTTTGTTTTTCACTTCTTTTTGTGCATCTTTGCTTTCCCCATCCCTCTCTACGCCTAACCGTTGGACGTTCGGTCAGTGAGCCCACTCCACACAACGCACACCATCCCAACGCCCTCTCCGCGTTCAACTCGCTCCTTTAATTATTTTTTTTTTTTTTTTTTTTAATTGTTTTAGTTTTTTGTTTTCACACACTCTATTTTTTTTTCCTCTCTGTCTACTACTGTTTATTCTTTGTGGGTTTCTCCTTCGTTTGCTGACTTTCCAGCACTGCTTTCTTTTTCTACGATCGATTGTGTCTTTATTTTTTTTTTTTATTTTTCTTTTTTTTTTTTTTTTTTTTCCGTCTCTCTTACACACACACGGAAAGAGAGAGAAGAGAGAAAAAGAGAGGGTGACAGCGTCTTGAACATAGAATACTTTGGATGAAGGAAGATTCGTAAAAGGACGTCAGTTCCACCAGCACTCCCATTAGACAGGTGCCCCCTTTCTTTTCTTCCCTCCCCTCATCCGCTTTTCCACAGAGACTAGCGAGTGCACCTCGCCTTTTTTTTTTTGTGTGTGTGTGTTCACTGTGCAAGTAACGGTGTGACCTCTTCTTTTTTTTTTTTGAAAATTTAAAAGCAACACACGCACACACACGCATACACGCTGCTGCTGCTTTGTTTTTTGTTTTTTTGTCGCCCGCTGTTTTTCTCTTTTTTTTTTTTTTTTGTTCTCGATCTTTCTCTCCAAAACTCTTACACGCTACTCATCCCTCATTGTCCTTTTCTCTTGCCCCCCCCCCTCTCCCTCTTTTTTTTCTTTTTTTTTTCTATTTTGGCAACGGTGCGAGACGGTGTGTGTGTGTGTGTGTTGTGTACCTTTCACTCTGTCTTGTTCGCTGCCACTGCCTAATCCAACCGATTTTTGTGCAACTCTTTCACCTTTTTTCCCCTCTCTTTTTTTTTTTTTTTTTTCTCTCGCTTTTTCTCTCCCTCATTCTTTTTTTTTGTTTCTTTTGTTTGTTTTGCTCGCCGATGCTCCCAACGCATCTCTCCTCAAAGCTGCTCTCAGCGACGGCGAGTGAGTCTGGAGAGGTCCACGACTCGGCGGCGCCCTCTCCAAATGGTCTGACGATGAATACCGCCGACAGCACCGTTGGGCGGGTGGTCTCAGCCGATCATAATAATAATAATAATAATCATTTTCTTCTTTTACAACGACGATGACGATGATGAAAGGCGCGGAGGAGGAGGAGGAGGAGGGGAGGGAGAGAGAGGATCCTCTCGCCTCTGTCTCTGCCTCTGCCTGCACGCGAGGCGCCGGCTGCTGCGTTGAGCTTCTCGACGTCGACGATAAATGCGAAGGCGAAGGAGAAGGATTTCTCTCCTTCTTCCTCTGAAAAAGTCCACCCGCTTCTCCCTACGCCGGCAACAAACGAAGAAGAAGAAGAAGAAGAAGAAAAGGCAGCCCGGCAGCAGCAGCCGTCTCCTCCTCTTCCTCTTCCTCTTCCTCTTTCTCTTTCATCTCCACCCGCCAGCAGAAGTCTCAGTGGGCGATGGCTGCGGGAGGCGATGGTACGCGCGTGGAGCAGCCGCCTCCGTTGTGGAGGAGGAGATGTAGTGAGGGCCGATGCAGAAGTAACAGAAGTAGGAGTAGGAGTAGGAGCCGGCAGCAGCAGCAGCAGCAGCGCAGCGCTGCCGCCCTCTTTGCTCTTCGACAGATGCTGAGTGGAGAGAGATGTTAAGAAGAGACGAAGATGAGAGAAAGAGGGCGGGCGCATATCTCCTCATCTTTTTTCTCCTCATCTCCTTTCTCTTCTTCCTCCTCCTTATCATGAGGTGAGTACAAACTCTCTGTGTGTGTGTGTGACTGTGTGTGTGTGAGTGAGTGTGTGTGTATATATGGGTAGGATGCCAAAGGGACCTCTTTTTCTCCTTTCTTTTTCGTTTTTGTTCTTCTTCTTTGTTGTCATTCTTTCTGTGTGATAACCCCTTCTCTACGTGCCTTTCAACGATAACAAAAAAAAGAAACAAAAAAAAAGCAAAAAAAAAGAAGAGTAACGAACTACCGTTGTACTCTAGTTTTTGTTTTCTTTTTTTTTAGTGGTAGTAGGCTCATGTGTGTGCGTGTATGCACGGTTGTGTACCCTCTGCTGTAATCACGTCCCTTCACACATACACACACACACACAACAACAGTCTTTTCTGTTTTTCTTTTTCTTTCTTCAAGTGCAGAGTGAGTATTGCTTTTTCTTTTCCCCTTTGTTTTTTTGCTCTTCATTTACTGCACTCACTCACTCACTCACTCAATCACTCTCTCTCTCTCCCCCGCACTGTCTTCTTCTTTTTTTTTTTCCTTGTTGTTGTTGTTTGCTTTTTCCTTTTCCGTTTCTTCCAGAATCTATCGTTGCCCTTTTCCATCATTTTCTTTGTGTTTTTCCTTTTTCCCCCTTTTCTATATATATATATACTCAAACGTCGTGCAGTTCAGGGAGCATTTGCGTCTGCCTTCTCCACCACCGCTCGCTCTCTCTTCCCCTCTCTCTTCCTCGTTTTTCTCTCTTTTCTACACACCCACCCCCACGCAGCAGAAGAAAAGAAAAAACTTCATTGAATGTCTGTGGCCAGATTGTTGCCGTGGACCTTTTATTTTTTCTCCGTTTTGTTGTGGATGTCTGGGAGTTTTATAAACAGTCACTTCCGCGTTCTTAAAGGCGTATTGTTTTCTTTCTTTTCTTTTTTTTTTTTTTTTTTCTTTTTTTTTTTTCGTTTTGCTTCAGTGGTTTGTTTTTTCCATACATCAATACGCTTTCTTTTTTTTCTTTCTCTTTTTTTTCTATTTTTTTTTTTTATCCGTTCTTGTTTTCCGCATGATAACTATTTCTTCATAATTATCTTTTCTTTGTCTTCTTCGGCTTTTTTTTTTTTTTGCACAACGAGCGACGACTCTCTGCTCTCTGAGGGCGTCTTTCTCTCTTCTTTCTCTCTCCCCTCGCTTCCTTCTTTCTCTCTTCCTCTTTCTTTCTCTTTCTGCCTCCACACACGCTATGAACGTCTGTGGCGGGAGGCGAGTGAACGTTAACTGCAAAAAAAAAAAAAAAAAGCAAAAGAAAAAGCACACCATCGACTTTCTGCAATGGTTTTCTTTCTTTTTTTTTTATTATTTTTCTTCAAAAAAAAAAAACTGTTTTCTTTTTTATTTCTTCCGTTGCGCCTGCGAAGGACCTTTTTTTTTCTTTTTTATTGGAGACCTCACCTTTCTGTCATCTCTCTACGTCTACCTCTACCTTTCTCTCACACACACACAACACACAGGTGTCGGACCCACAGTGTTTCTTTTTTTTTTTTGTTATTGCTCTTTTTTTTGTTTTGGTCAATGCCACAATTATTGTTTTAAAGAGAGTGCAAAGAAGATTGTCCTCCTCTCCCCCCGTTCCTCTCCTTTCTCTCTCTCCTCTCTTTCCCCCCCCCCCTTTCGTTGGCGCTGTCAACAACGTGAGTTTGTTTGTTTTTAACTGAGCAAAGCACATCTTTTTTGCAGTCTTGTTATTTTTTCTTTCTCTCTCGTTTTTTTTTCTCCTGCTTTTCGACTTTTTTTGCAGTGCTTATCGTCTTTGGTTTCTTCTCTTACTTCTTTCCTCGCTGCTGCTGTTTCTGTTTCGGCAACACAGCCTATACACAACCGAACTTTCTTCTTTCTTTTTTTTTCTCTCTTTTTTTTTTTTTTACACTACTGCACACTGCCAGAACACCTACTGTGTGTTCTTTCTTTCTTCCTTTTTCTCTCTATTTCGTCTCGTCTTTTTTTTTTTTTTTTTTATTATAAACTACACTCCCCCCCTTCCCCATCCCTCTTTTTTTCCTCACTTACCCACAATTATACCTCCCGCAGATGTCTTTGAGCTTCTTTTTTTTTTTTTAATATGCCCATATTTATACGTTCTCGTGTCCAGTGTAGTGTCTTTCCTCCCTTTTCCTTTTCTTTTTTTTTTCCCCTCTTTTTTGGGTTTTGTCTTGCCCCCCCCCCTCTCTCCTCCCTCTTCTTCCGTGCATATCAGTGTTCACTCTCTCTCTCTCTTTTTGGCCACTTTGACGTTCCCTCTACCGCTATTCACTTTGCCTCACGATATTCTCTCTTTTCTTTTTTCTCCCTTTATGCTTTTGTTGCCAACCGATTGTTTAGGGCTGTTAACGTTGAGGGAAAGGAGGCGACGAACAAAACAAGAAAAAGGCCTTTTTCATTATTTTTTTTTTTTTTTTTTTTTTTTTTTTTTATATATCCACATCCCTTTGTCTGTGCGTGCGTTCTCTCTCTTCTTTTTTTTCTTCTCGTCCCCATCATCATCGTCGACACACCACAAAGAACAGATGCACCCGCCGCACATCTCTACACACACACACACCTTAAGAAAACAAAGAGTCCGCCCGCTTCTTTTTTTTTTCACTCGTGACGCTTATTTTTCCTTTTTCTATCTTCTTTCCGTTCACTAATTCTTCAAGAGAGGCAACGCACACGATCGTGTTTCCGTTTTTTTTTTGTTTTGCTTTTCTTGCGCTTTGTTTCTCTCTCTCTTTTTCTTTTTTTTTTTTGCTTTTTTTTACCTCCTCCCCTCTCTTCTCTCTTCTTCTGCGTCCAATGAAAGTCCACACAGATCTTCTTTCACACACACACAGCCAACAGACTGGAGAGGGAGGCATTCATACTTTGCTACCTCCCTTCCATCCCTCTCTCCTTTTTCTTATCCCGAATAAACGTTTCTTTTTCTCTTTTTTTTTTTTTTATATATATTTATATATATACAGTGCTAGTTGCGTGGAAAGGCTGATGATAGTCCGTGCGGCTCGCGGCCTGACCAGGGTGGGAGCCACATCCAAACACTCTTTTTTGGTGAAAAAGAAAAAAAGGAAAAGAAAAGAAAAAGAAAAAAAAGAGAGAGAATGGATAATGACTACATGAACTGTTTTCAATGACTTTTAGCAACTCAGTTTCTTTTTTTTTTTTTTTTGCTGCTACTTCGGGCGCTTGTTTGTTTGCTCTATGATGCTGTTTGGGTACGTTTCACCTCTCCGCTTCTTACCGCTTTTCTCTTTTTTTTTTTTTTTTGTGTGTGTTTCTCTCCCTTTTTTTCAACCCTCTTTTTATTTTTTTATTTTTGTTTAAATTTTTTTACAATTCTCATGAAGTGCGTCTCTCTTCTCTTCTCTCCTTTCCTCTCTACCTCTTTCTCTTTCCCGCGTTTTTTTTTTTGTTTTCCTATTCTTTTTTTTTTTAACTCAAGCATCGTGCACTGTTATTCTTTGTCGGCCTTTCTATTTTCTTTCTTCAAACAAAAAATGCACACTCCTTTCCATCTTTCTCCGTCGGGGTGCTTTTTCTTTCTTTTCTTCTCTCTTTTTTGACTTTTCCTCTCTACGTTGGCTTTTTTAATTATTTTGTGCTGACGTTCCTTTTGGAGTTTTCATTTGGTCTGACTCAGCCTCTTTTTTGTTCTTTTTTCCCCTACTTTTTTCTTCCCTCTTTTCTCTTTTTCCGTCTCGATTTCTCTTTCTGTTTCTCTCTGTTCAGGATAGAGACTTCGTCTGCCGTTCATACACCAGCGGGGATGCTGTCCCTGAAGGACAAACAAACAAACAAAAAAATTTAAAAAGAAGAAATGGACAACAGCTCCCTCTTACTTTTGTTCTTTCTTTTTTTTTTTTTTATTGTGGTTGAGGGCAAGCAAACCGATGAACTGCTGATGGACCACACAGAGTCACGCACAGTTGGCCCGTGTCCAAATTGCCGAGGAGAGGCAAAGGGAAAAGGAAATTCTCCAATGGAAGACTCGACGGCCCTTCTTCTTCATTCAACGCTTTCCTCCTCTGTCTTTTTTTTTTTCTCTTGCGTTGCTCTCCAAGTGGTATTGCACACGCACAAAAAGGGAGTGCGACGTACAAGTCACACGGAGATTTGTGCACACCCATCCACACACGCACCCCCTCTTTTTTGTGTGGCGCTTTTTTTTTTTTTTTTTTTGAGTTTTGTATCTGCACAGACGTTCTTTGCGGTCACCCAAACACCCAAAAAACATTAAAAGGATTTGTCCCTTTTTTTTTTTTTTTTGCTGTCTTTTGTTTGCCCCTTCTTTTCCTCTTCTTCTCCTTTTCCCCACAACAAAACAGCTATACAATAATTTGTTTTTGAGTGTGCGTTATCCTTTCATCTCCGTTTTTTTGTTTTGTTTTGCTTTTTTTTGTTTTTTTCCGGTCACCGTTTCTCACTTTTCTCTTTGGCTTTGGGAACGGAAACGACTTTGCTCACTTCCTTTTTTTTTTGTTCCTTTCTTTTCTTTCTTTTTCAGTCAAAAGAATAATTAAAAAAAAACGAGAATCACATCCGCAATGCGCTCTCCTCAAAACGGTTCACCCAACAACCGCCAGAAGAAGGCGAGCAAACCTGATTCAAGACTTGCCCCTCTGTTTCTGAAGGCGCGTACTTTTGATGGCCAGGCGCGCCGGTGGGTGCCCGTGCGGCTCGCCGTCGTTTTGCCGCCAACGTCTTTAGAGGACTACGACTACATCCCGACAGGCGGCGGGCCATCGCGCCATGGACATGGGATCGTGGTGAGTGAAGCGGAGATGGAGAGACGCTATCGCGAGACGATGCAGCACGACATGACGATGTGGTTGTATTTGCAGCCACTGGAGGAGAAACGGAGGCACAAGGAGAGACGCTATGGGCCACGGGGCCCTGGCGCCTCGCCCACCGTCACGCAGCCGCCGTCGCGCATCCAAATGGACCACGCAGACGCGGAGCAGAACAGCGCGGAGGAGGAAGGCTGCGTGTCGCCGGCCACGCCCTCCTCTTCTCCCGTTTATCCTTCCTCTCCTGTTGCCCCGTCGGGCGACTGGACGAAGCTCAACGTCCACCTTTTGAACCCGAGGGCCGCCATCTGCCCCCTGTCCGTGAACTTGCGTGCCGGCCTTCAGCTTGGCCTTATGGACAGCCAGACCTTGACCTATTCCTCCCACGGCACCCCACGCGCCTGCAGTCGTGCCGCGACCCCAAGACCCAAGCGACGTGCTGGAGCAGCCCCCGCCGCGGCTGGAGCCGATGCGCACGCAGCCGGAGCACGCGTTGCACTCTCTCTTCCGATTAGCTGCGAGAACGATGCGCAGTTGCGACATCGGCATCTTCGCATCGCACCCGACAGCGCGCCACCACCACCACCACTCCCACCAGGGCGATGGACGGCGCACTTGGAAGCACTGCAAGCTTTGCGAGCTCTTTGCTCTAGCGCGTCTGGGCCGCCAAGCAGCCGACGGAGGGGGTACAAGACACCGCCCAGCCCCCTTTTGAAGCCGTCGCCCGCCCATTCCAGTCGTCTTCTGCACGAACCAGAAGAGTTTTTGTCACGTAGGAGTGGCAAGACAGAAGTGGTCGATAGCATTGCGGAGCTCTACCAGATTGAGGTGTGCTGTACCACAACGGCCTCGGCGATGCCTTGGCGTCGGTGAGCGATGGGCATTGTCGAGGAAAGGCGCGCAGTCCTCCACCGCGGCTGCTGGCGCTGCGACGGCGGCTGCAACCTCGCCCACCTCGGACAAGGAAACTGGGCAGGAAAAGCACAAGTTCAGCTACCGGAAGGTGAAGAACCACTTTCTCTCTTGGTTTCACCTGAAGAAGGAGGCAAAACCAGCCGGTAGTAAAGCCACGAAGTCAAACAGTAGCGACCAGTCTGCGGGGTCTCCCCTGTCGAAAAGAATTGAGGGCTCCCCACCGCCGTCCCGCGACACGCGCTCTTCCCAAGTCAGGCGAGAGTGACTTTTCTTCTTCGGTTTTACACTGAAGCGGACTATTTGAAGCTGTTGCGTTGGTACATCTGGATGCGGCACACCCGCAAACAGCGCCGGGAACGCGTCCATGAATGGCAGGAGAGGCATCGAGGACGCCGTTACATCTCCTACCACCCTCAGGACATTGCGCGTGACAACGAGCAAAACGCGTTGTACGAGGACGAGGACGAGGACGGCGAACACCACAACACCGTGTACAGCGGAGCGACCTGGCATTATGACCCGTCCACGTCGCGGGCGGACAGCAGTCCGGACCTCTCCAGGCCGCTGCTGCGGTGGACAGACGATGGGAGGACTACCTGCGCCGCGAGCGCGACCCGCGGAACGGCGTCCGCTTTGCCTTCCCCCCGTCTTTCTCTGGTACACTTTTCGCCCCCTCTCCTCGAACGTGACCTACGTGTTCGAGCGCGGGTATCTTGCGATTGAGGTCTGCTCGAACGCTGGTGCGGATGTCCTGCTCTCTCCGCTGCGGGCAGCGCGCCATGTGGAGCCTTGCATGATCACGGAGGGGGACGCCACGAACGGCCCCACGAGCCAGTCGGCGAACCTGCGGAGACACGCGAGTTGGAACGCCGTCACCCTTAAGGTGTCGTCTCCGTTAGAGCCGAGTAAAGCGGCGTCCTCCGGCTTTCCCCACCACCACGTCAAAGACTGCGGTGCGGCGGTGTCTGCGGGTGCCGCACACACGTCCCTGCCACCGCCAGCAGCGAGAGTCACTCACTCCCCCTTCCTCTCTTTGTCTCTCCCACTCCTTCCAATGCCTCGCCCCAGCGTTCACACCCCCACGCACGCCGCCACCACGCGAGCACAGAGAACGACAGTGTGTGGAGTCACGCGCACCCCACCGGGGCCGAGTACAAGGACTGCTTCATGTGCCTCACCGAGTCCCATTTTTTATTCTACAACTCCTTTGGCGAGCTCAAGGTGCATTTCAGCCTGGACCACATCGAGGCCATTCTGTGCTCTTCTTCCCACGTGACGCGGGAAGCGAAGACGGTTTCGAAGGCAAAAGACAGTGCGACAAGAAGGTCACCTCCGGAAGGAAAAAAGGCGCGCCTGGCAGGGAGCGACCAGCGGCGGACACCGACAAGGACGTTCCCCCGACCTACCCGTTTGTGACCTTCCGGATCAAGGCGGGAAGGAGGAGCTGAACGAGCCGCCGTTGCTGATGACCTTCACCTTTTTACCGCTGCTCCCCAACGTCACCGGCGCCTCGCTTGCCAAGGATAACGTGGCGAGTCCCCAGGCGCCCAGCGTTGCCACGTCGCCAGGGATGCCTATTGTGGTCTCGGGCGACCGCAGCGCCTTTCAGGGAGCGGGAAACGGAGCCGGCGATGTCGGCTTCCACGCGTGCGATTTTGACAGCGACAGCAGCAGCAGCGAGGACCTTGACGTCTACAATGCACGCATCCGCGTCGAGTCTGCCCAGTTAATCGACCGCAAGAACCAATTTCTTGCCACCCTCAGGAAAGTCGTGCCGAACACGCTCAGCGAGCCCCTTTCCTTTGATGCGTACGTCCACGTGGCCCACCAGCGAGCGCAGCAGCCAGTGCACCCGACGCTCGGTCGACTGGGCGAGGACCCCCTCAAAGGCCGCGTGCCCTTGGTCGAGATCTTCGCAGAAGACGTCACGGCCGAGTGCGACCAGCCGGCCTGCCCGCGCTCTCGCAGCAGCAGCTCTAACATCGCCAACCACTCTGCCTCTTCGTCCTGCGGAGCAGGAGAGCTTCGACCGCCGCCGCACGCACTCCCCGGCTCCGCCAACGAGGGCAAAGCTTCACGCTCAGCATCGCCGACGGCTCCCGTCCTCGCCAGACCACATCACCGTCCCCACAAGTCGTGCCGCGCCGACAACAGCAGCAGCGGCGAACTGCGGGGCGGAGGAGCACCGGCGACTGCAGAACCTCTACGCAAACAGCTCCTCGGTGAGCCGCGTGATGAGCGCGCGCGCGCCGAGTGGGGCGGCGGCGGAGGCGCCCACCGTGGACATGGACAAGGTCAACGACTTTGACCTGGCCGTCCGGCTGGCCTCTCACCCGGTTCCTGTTTTCTTGGAGAAGGAGGACCTCTTCCTGCCACCGTTGCGCTACTACACCTCCAGCAGCTTCGCCAGCTCAGGACAAGTGCGATCCCTCCCGCCGTCGACAACTGCGGACGGGGAGCGAGCGCCCGACGACAGCGTTCCACGGCAGAAGGAGATGACGACAAAGGGCCGCGTCCGCACACCGAGCCATGTCGCCGTGGTCGCGAACCACAGCATCACGCGCGCGCATCTTCCCGAGGACCTCCTTCCATGCGATCTTGAGCACAGCCCAAAGCGAAAGAGACCGACTTTAGCGCCGGGGCCTGTGGCCGCAGAAAGGAAAGACTCGTCGAGGGGAGAGCCGCCGCTGTCGTCGGCCTCTCCACTGGCCTCCTCCCTTTCCTCCGGCGCTCCTTTTATCGCGATGCGTCCACGAAAGCGGGAGAGCATTCTGCGGCGAAACAATAAAAAACGAAACGGGGAGGAAAGCAATGAAGAACCACCTCCTTGTTTTCACTCTTTCGCGGTTCACCCCCTTTTTTTTCTGTTCTTGTTTTTTTTTCTTTTTGCTTACGATTGTTTAGTGCGGGTGACATCAAGAAAGAAAAGAAACTGGGAGAAATGCTTCTTTTCATTCTCTTTGTTTTTGCTTTCTGTCAACGCATTTTGCGTTTTTTGCTTTTTTTTCTTTGCCTTTTTTTTTTTTTTGCATTTGTGTGTGTTTTGCCACGTGAAAGAAAAACATGCCACCGCGCCTTTTGCAAATTTAATACTAAAGAGAAGGAAGGAAAGAAAGATAAAAGACTTAATACTAGCAGGGCATGCCGTGTGTCTGCGGAGGCTGTGTTTTTTTGAAAAAGAGAGAAGAAAAAAGCAATGAAAAACGAAGAGAGAGAGAGCGCGGAAGCGATTTGATCGCACTTCCTTATGAAATACAACCTTTACGTGACATTGCACCATCTCTCCTGTAAATCTTTCTAATAAAACATCATTTAGCTCAGTGTAGATCTCTTCCCGTTTTGTTGTGTTCTCCTGGTTTTGTTTTATATATACACCATAATTCTCTAATTTGTTTCCGCAGTCGCTTCTTTCTCCTTTTTTTTTTTCCCCAAGCTTCCTGTGGTGTCACCTGTTTCTTGTTTTTTCTTTGCTTCCCAACAGTGACTCGCCAACTACCCATTTTTCTTTTTTTCTCTTCATACCCTCCTCTGCTTGTCCACTTGCCTGCGTTTTCTTGTTTCCGTTCTGTTTTTTTTTTCTCTTTCGTTTCATCTAAAAGATTTATTTAAAGAAAGAGGGCATCAGCAAATGTCCTCCCGAACACAACCGCTGACAGAGTCCACTGGACTGGCCATCGACACGCGCAAGCACTACGGCGCGACTCCGCCCTGCACAGACGACTTGGCGCACTCCCTCTCCCTCAACGAGGCCCGCGCGGTGGATGCAGCGGTCGGCGACGTGCAGAGGCGCCGCAACAAGGAGAAGAAGGTGCTTCTCGGGGCGATGCTTTTTTGTTTTATTTTTATGGTGATTGAGTTCACCGCAGGTGTCATTGCGCATTCTCTCGCTCTCCTCACCGACGCCCTCCATTTGCTCACGGACGTGGGCGCCTATGGCCTGAGCGTCGCGGCTCTCGTCACGGCCAGCCGTGCGGCCTGCGGCAAGTACAATACGGCTGGCACCGAGCGGAGGTCATTGGCACCCTCATCTCGGTGTTCTCCATCTGGGCACTGGTCCTTTGGATTGTCGTCGAGGCGATTCAACGCACGTACGACATCTTCGCTTGCAGCCGCGTGCCGGGACAGCTGGTCGCGCGCGCGTCGGTGGCGGGGAAGCAGCAGCAGCAGCACACCCAATCGAGCCCATCCGGCTACAGCGGCGTTGAGAAGGAGCTCCGTCAGTGCACGGCCATTGACTCGAAGCTCATGATTGTGGTCGGCTTTCTTGGCATGCTGGTGAACATTGTGTGTGCGAGCATCCTCTACTTTGGCGGATCCCACGGACACAGCCACGGCGGGGGCCTGGGCCACGGGCACGGCTACATCGAGGTGGAGGAGGAGGGCGGGCATGACCACGATCATGGACATGACCACGACCATGAACGTGACCATGACCATGAACATGACCATGACCACGACCACGATCATGGACACGGCGGCAGCGGCTCCATCCGTGGATTTGCCGTGCGCTCTGCGATTCTGCACGCCCTCGGCGACTGCATCCAGTCCCTTGGCGTCATCTTTGCTGGCCTCTACATCTACACCATGAATCAGTACATCTACGGCCAGCACTCCTACAAATACTCACTGCACAATCTCGCCGACCCCTTCGCCTCCATCTTCTTTGCCGTGGTCACAGTCAACATGACGCGCTCCTTGCTGATGGATCTGCTGGGCATTCTCATGGAGACCACGCCGCACGATGTGGACTACCAGGCCCTTGACGTTGCCCTCCAACAGCTGGAGGGGGTGAAGTCAGTTCACGACCTCCACGTGTGGTCCCTCTCTCCTGACTACGCGGCACTGTCTGCCCACCTCGTCACCAAGGATCCCGTCAACAGTCAGCAGGATTCTCGAAAAGGCAAAGGAAGTGATCAAAGGCCGCTTTGGTATCTCGCACATTACCATCCAGGTAGACTCGAGGGCTGCGGCGGGACGTCTGCGCAGGGGGCTGCAGTCAGCCCGAGGATTGCAAGTCCCCGCTCATCAACCACCAGCACACGCATTAATTGCCTCTGTTCTGTTTTGCGTCTCACACAGCTTGCGGCTCGCCTCTTCTTCTTGTTCTGTTCTCTTTCTCCTCCTTTTCTGTGTGTGGTCGGTCTTCTTCTTCCTTGTTGTTTTGTGTGCTACTTGTACGCGAACTGCAGATGTGTGTGTGAGTGAGTGAGTGAGTGGCGATTGATGCGCCATCTACACGCTCTCTTCCAATAAAAAAAAAGTGTTTTCAGTTCCGCAGTTTTTTTTTTTTGTGTGTGTGTGTTTAACCGTTTAAAAGAGTCTTGCGTACGTTGCGACCCTTCCGCGGATTGCTGTGTTCCTTCCTCTGAGCACCCACTATTTCGCACACACAGTCACATCTGTGCGCTCTTCTCATTATTCGTATTGCAAGAACTACACTCTTGCGGTTAAGCGCGAGAGGGCAAAAAAAAGAGAAAAAAGGAAACACGGAAGAGTGCAATCACTGCGGACTAGAGGGGCAGAAGAAGACAAAAAAAGCGTGTGTTCCCGTCACTGAGACACACGCACCGTTATGCGTTTGCTGTTTGTTTGATGGAAACTTCATTCAGCACTCGCCTCTTCTCCTTCCCTTCAAAATTGACCTCCTTCCTCGTTTCCTTTTTTTTTCTCTTTCTTGCTCAATTTCCAAAACTCTTTTTTTCTCTCTCTTCTCCCTAAAAAGGTTTTCCTGTTTTTATTAGGTTTCCTTTTCCTTTTCCTGGTCTTTCTTTCTTTCTCTCTCCCCCTCTGCATTCTCCTATTGTTTACAGTTAGTTTTTTTTTCATTTTATTCTCTCTTTTTACTTGTATCGCTTATCTTGCACCTCTACTCAACCTCTATCTTTTCTCTTTTTCCCCTCTTCCTCTTGTTTCTCTTTGGATAACGTTTTCTTTCTGCATTGTCGTTGTTTTTATTCACGCTTCGCCGATACAAACGTAGTGCAGTACTCCTTTTTTATTTATTTACAAGAATTGGCTTTAAGGGTGTTACTACCGAATCAAGTAGCAAGAAAAAAAGAGAAAAAAAAAACAGTCACAGACACTTTGCTTTTCTGCATTCCACTTTTTTCTTTTTTACCTCTCTCTCTTCTTCCCGTTTCTTACGTTTTTTATTCTCTCTCTACAAATGTCAAGTCCATCGCTGGCAACGCGGAGCGATGCAACGTTTGTGGCTTCTTCCCAGGACCTGCCGGCGAGTATGATGGGCCCCATCTCCTTTCCCAGTGACAGTGACGCCGACTGCGATGTACCGTTCGGCTGCACAAACAAGTCACAGAACACGGGCCCTTTCATGATGGTGTCACCAACAAATGGGCTGTTGTTTAGCCTCCCTACCGCCGCGGACAGCGAGACACGAAACGGGTTTCTGACAAAACAAGCCACTGTCCCCTGCGTCCACCACGCGCACGGCACCCGCCCCTCACTCGAGGAGGGACTCTCCAACGCGCCTGGCAGCGACGGCACGTACCGGATCAAGGAAAAGGAGGAGTACGGACAAGAGGGCGTCGCCGCTCACCGATACCGCCTGTGTGACGACGATGTTGCGTGGGAGGACGAGAGCGGCAGCGATAGTGACCCTGAGAAAGACGCCACACAAGGCGAAGACGGCGACAACGGCGGTAAAAGACCCCACAAGGCCGCGCTGCACAGCAGCTTCGATAGCAACGTGGGCGCGACAGACGACACGGCATCGCTCGGAGTGACCTTGAATGCTGCGGTGAACGCAAGCCGCCACCTTGCACCTGAACCGAGCAGTCGCGTGGACGGTTCGGGTGCCCCGCTGCCTTCGGTGCCGCAGCTGTTTGCGCCTTCTCATCCTCCTGAAGCCTCTGTGAGTAGAGGAGATGCCTTTGAGGGGAGCTACGGTGTCGGCATCCACAGCCGCAGCGACTCCATCAATCCCCTCGCCTCGCACCAACACCGGCGTCGCGACGCCGCTCAGTCGCTGTCAGCTCTCCCGCAAGGAGGAGGCCTTTCACCACGTCCTCCGCGGTGGTGGTGGTCGCCTTGGCGTGCGCTACGGCGCGCACCTCACGCCTCGTTCCAACGTAAACGGCCAGAGCATCTTCAGCAGCCCTTGCAGCCTCCGCCGAGTTTGTTCCATTCACAGCGGTGACGTGAACAGCTTTTTTCAGGATGCCACCCACAACAGCAGCTCCGCCCACGTGCGCGGCGACAACTTCCCCTACGCCGCCACCGGTCCGATGCGCAGCGGCAGCTTGAACTGCCTCTCGCCCCGAGTGGTCAGCTGTGGCCCCACAAGCATCGGCGCTCAGATGTCCACTGAGAGCTTTGGGGCGGGGCGCGGGCCGTGCGGGTGCGACTCCTGCCCTTCCTGCTTTCTCGACGGCTCTCAGCAGGTGAGCCCGCGGTTGCTTGAGGAGGGGGAGGGCACCACGCCGCGTCTGCCCCTCCCCCACGGCTTGCCAACCGCGGCGAAGGAGGAGGAGACGGCAGGCAGAGCCTTGCCGCCACAGCTGCGAGGGGGCCGATGAAACAAGTTCCTCGCCGCTCCCTGAGAATAGCCTCGAGGGCCGTCGTGTTTCGGTCGGCCCTCCGTCGCAGGAGCCGAGTGAGGTTCTCTTCACACGGAAGCGCTACTTGAGTTCCCTCGTCGCGTCCTCTGGAGCAGCTGCGTCCTCCGGTTCCACGACGGGAAGTCGATTTTCAGACCCGATGTCGATGAACATGGTGAACGCGCTGGCAATGGGCAGGACCGTGAACCGCGAAGCGAACGACGAACCTGAAGAAAAAACTTGAGTTTCTCGACCGTTTCCCGCCCAACGTCGTGCCTGAAAGTGCCGACGGCGACGAAAACGGCGGTGCTGCGGACGGCCCTTCCTTCCCCCGAGGAAAACGAGGGGAGCCGAGATTTCACGCCGCCGCCAGTGGACGCCGAGGCGGACACTCTAAACGTAGAGTCCGCCTCAGCTCCCTGATGGCCGTGCCCGATCCACCGTGCCCGACTGAACCTCTGCAAGATACATTTAATGTGAAGCCGCGCCGCATGGGCAGCCTCTTTTTTTCCAGAGCACTTTTTTTGACCTTGACCGTGGCCGCCGCTGCTTAAGGCGTCAGTGGCTTCTCTTTACAGCAGCAAGCAGCAGCCAAAGATACCGGAGGACAGCGACGGCTGGTGCGAACGCGGAGGGGTACGTCCGTTCTTCTTCTTTTTTTCAACCCTTCTCTGCGTCTCCACGAGCGGCACTTCAGGAGCAACTGCAACAGCAGCGGAGAGCGCAGCACTTTCCTCCGAGACATGCAGCTATCTGGTCTCCCGGGCGACCGAGAACGGTGGCGGGTGCGATGACCATCAAGGACGAGTGGTGACGGATGCACACGCTGAGTCCAGCAGCTTGCTGCGAACGAGAGCTCTCGCTGCTCTCTCTCTCTCTCTCTCTTTCTCCACACTGTTTGACCCGCTGCTCAAATGCATGACCGGCATCTTTCCTTTCCCCTTCCTTCCCCTCCTCCTCGTATCGTTGCGCGTGTTTCCTCTTTTCTATCGTCGAGAATCGCCTCTGGCTGCATTATGCGAGCGGCATTAGCGTTTACTGTCTTAACGTGCGTTTTTACATACGGAACTCTGTTTTTTCTTGTAACTGTATTTTTCTTTTTTGTGTTTTTTTTTTGCTTCTCTTTTAAAGAAGTAGACAGTTTAGAAAGAAAAAGAACTCACCCCTTTTCTTCAGTGAGAGGGACACACACTTCCATGCGAAAGCATGTGTATTCACTTTTCAATTCGTTTTTTTTTTTTTGCCGCTTACCGAGGTACACTCTTTGTGAGGGTGTTTTTTCGTTTTTTTTTCTTTTTTTTTCTTTTGTACAGTCTTCTAGATGACTGTTTTTTGTGTGTGTGCATTACAAGTTTTCTTGTGTGTGAGAGAGAGAGTGTGTGTGTGTGTGTGTCTACATTTATAGACGTGAAAAAGCTACTCTTTTTCTCTCTCTCTCTGTGTGTCTTCTGGTGGTTGTGAGGCTTCGTCCCCCGCACACACACACACACACACACGCACATACCTGCATCAATCTCTCCCTCCCCTCTCTCTCTCTTTTGTTCTTCCCCACTATATCTTTTTTTTTCAGCAGAGCGCTTTCTGTTTGGTCTCTCCTCTTCCCCTTCCTTTGTTTCCCCCGTTGCCTCTCTCTCTCCCTCTCCTCTTTCCTCCAACAGCACAAACAACCAGCAAGTCCCGCTTTGATAAGAGGTGCAAAGGGAGCCACTTGCTTTCTCACGTATGTTTCTTTTCTCCCTTTTTTCTCTCCTCATTGTTCCTGATCTTGTCTTTTTTTCCCTCCTTTTCCTCTGTTTCCTCGCTGTCTTTTTTAAAATTCATTTCTTTTCTTTCTCTCTGGTTTTCTTGTTTTTTTAATCTTCTTTTCGAAGAGCTCCTCGTTTTTTTTTTTTTTGCCAACTTGCTCTCCTCTTTTTTTTTTTTTTTTGTCATTTGTTTTACACATTGTTACCCACTGTTAGTAGGAAAAAGAAAAAAAAAAAAAAAAGCTTTTGCTTCATGATTTATTTCTCTCTCCCTCTCTCTCTGCCCTCTCTGTTTACATATATTATATATATACATATATATATATATATATATATATATATACATATATACATGTTTTACTTGTGTCAACACTGGAATCCTCTGCGAATCCGCTTTTTTTTTTTTAAACCTTTTTTCTCTCTCTCTCTCTCCCCTCTCTTCTTTTTCCTCATTTTCTTGCTTTCACAAAACACACAGCAAATGCTGTTGACGGGACGAGGGACCTCATCAGCGAACACAAATTGACATAAAAAAGGGGACTCTTTTTTTGTTTTTTTTTTTGTTTTTTGCCACAATCGAACGTCTCTTACGATCTCCCTCCCACAAAAAGGGCAGTTACTTTTTTTTTTCGGGATAGCTTGGGCTTCCGTTTAGCAGCGCATGTGAACCATCACGAAAGTGTGAAGCGAAGCCTTCCGTACCGTTTTCTTTTTTTTTTTCTTTTTCTCTGTGGCTCTTTTTTCTTTATTTTTCTTGTTGCTTCCATCACTATCTTTTTTTTTTCTCTCTCTTTTCCAGCGCGCACGCCACACTGACCTCAGCCTTCATTCGCTTGCTTTTTTTTTGCTTTGTTGCCGAATGACATCCACGACAACTGCAATGCTTTTTTTACCGACAATTTTTTCTTTTTTTTTTTTGTTTTTGTTTTCTCTTTTTTTTTTCTGTTTTTTTTCTAACCGAATTGTTCCGGAGCACTTTTTGCTATCTTATTCTGGCCAAAAAAAAAAAAAAAACAATACACGTGACGTCTTTTGTTTTTCTTTTATTCTTCACGACGCCGCTGCCGCAGCCAACAATAATTCTTTGCTATTCTTCTAACGTCTTGTAACGATGCTTTTAACTTCTACACATAACACACCTTTTCCAACAGCAACATCAAAAAAAAAAAAAAAAAAACGAGCTCGCAACGAGAGTGTAGGCTCCTTTGAATGTGCAAGGCGAAGCGTTGGCTGCAAGCACCACGGATCAACGCTGCTGCGTGTGTGTATGTGTGTGTGTGTGTGCTTACAGGATTTAACACACCTGAAACGGCTTTGAGGAAGAAGCTCGAGATTCAGTTATGCGCCTCTGCTTCTTTACAATGAGTGCGTGTTGGCGTCTCGGTGCATCTCCCCTCGACCTTTCCCCGTCCCCCTCTTTTCCACCACCGCCACCACCACTACAGCTTCATGAACCTGCTTTGTGACGATGTGCATCAGTACTCCGTTCTGTTCATCTTCACTTTTCTTTTTCCTCATTGAACGAGCACTGGCAGAAGAAAGTGACACAAAGATAGTACCCTAGTTAGTGCTTTTCTTCACTTCAAAACATGAAGCATGTGCCAGGGGTCTTCGAACGGGCAGTCAAAGCCCGTGGGGGCCAAAGACACAAAACCGTGGTGGCCCTCCCGGCCGTCGTCGCGGACAAAGTGATGGACCGAAATGTCATCTGCCGTAGCGCCCTTCTGGTCGTTGGGAACTACCACGCGGTGATGGCCGGTCTGGTCTTCAAGAGAGAGAAGTTCTATTTGAAGTTCGCAATTAAACACCACGTTGGAAACGTCAACGACGTCGCCGTGACGAACCGCTACGTGGCCTCCTGCGGGGCGGATGAGCGCGTGTTTCTCTTCACCAACAAAGCCGAACAGAAGCTGACCGCAGCGCAGCGGGCAAAACTGCAAGCCGCTGGCGAGACGATGGCGGTGCGGCTGGCAGACCTTGGCAGCCTGACCCCTCCATGCGAGGTGCTGTGCTTGTGCTTCACCACCGGCTCGCAGTTTTTGCTCTGCGGCTGCGCGGATGGCCGCCTCCTCGTCTACCGCACGCGTGACTGGATGTTGAACAACAGTCTTGACGTTCATGAGAAGGGCCTTGTCAGCCTTGCTGTCCACGCACAGAGCGGCGGCGCGCTTGTCATCAGCGTCGGCGCCGACCGCAGCGTCGCGGTGCTGGACCTCGCGGAGGAGAAGATCATCACCAAGTGGAAGTACACGCCCGTGATTGCTGACGCAGACGCGGAAGAGAAAGACAGACGCAGAGGGGACAAAACGTGCCAAGCAGGAGAAAGAGAAGGAAAAGGCGAACCCGCTCGCTCGTCTGTTCGCGCGCGAGGAGCCCGTTCGCGTCCTCTTCTCCCCCGAAGGCTTGTCTTTTCTCATCCAGGCCCGCTTCTCCTTTGTTGTGTACTCCGCCGTCAGTATGCAGCCTGTCCGCGCTGTTCGTCTCTCGCAGCCGCCCCAGCCCAACGAGGAGATCCACTCGATCCTGTTCCTCGACGAGGACACTGTGCTCGTCGGCAACGAGTCCGCGGCGATCCTTCTACGCCCGTCTCGACCAGGACGGTGGCGCGGTGGAGCTGCTGCCCGTCTCCATGCTCTATCCGGAGGCTGTCAAGACGGAAGCGGAAGCTCTTCTTGCTACGCCCATTCACACAGATGCCGAGGTCCGCAAGAAGAACCCGTTGCGCCACGTTAGCCGCGTGAAGGCTCTCCGCAACGTTGGCAAGACCCTATTTTCCCTCGACTCGAATGGCATCATCATTTCGTGGACGTTGCAGAAGGACGCCAACGATGGGGCGTGCAGCTGCGCTATGTCACCAGCGCCAACTGCCAAGGACGAGCCACCTCTCTGGATGTGCTGCCTCTGTAAAGAAAGAGAGGGAGGAAGAAGGAGAAATGCTGCGAACTCGTCTTTGATGACTATTTGATGACAAAAAAAAGGAGGTCTCTTTGTCTTTTCCTTAGGTCTAACCGATAAACCGATTAAACCCAGCGCTTTTTGTTTTTGAAAAAAGAGAAAAATGACGAAAAAATGAGTTTTTCTCGATGAAAAAACAGTTCAAAGCGTGGCCGCAGCAGTCAAAGAACGGGTCCAGTTGCCCTGCCTTGTCAGCGGAAGCTGATTGCACCCTCCATTGTTTTTTTTCTTTCCCTCTTAGCACACCCACACCCTCCTCCCTCTTCTCCTTCCCCATAACTTTTTTCACTATTCTATTCATTTGCCTCGCTTGCGAACAGCAAGCTTTTTTTTTCTTTCTCTGACTTTCTTTTCTATGTATTTGTCTCGTTGATCAACGTCATTTCTCTCTCTCTTTCTGTTGCTTCCCCTCTCCCCCTCCCCCACCCCCCATCCCCCATCCGCATGGACAAGTCACAGCGGCCACCGGAAATCATAACACAGCCAGCGGACGGCGAGGATGACGCATCGCTGGAGCGCGAGAGCAGTCTGCTGCCGGGCATGGTGCGCACCCTCCCGCCTGTTCGTGACGGACATCGACTGGGCGGCTCCCGGCAGTGTGATTTGGGAGGAGTCGGGCGGCTACAGGATGAAGACAGCGGCGGCCCACACCCCACTGACGGGCTACGGCGAGAACAGCGAGGCCTGGCCTCCGCCACTGGTTCTCCTTGCTGAACGAAGACGGCGGCGAGCACAAGGCAGCGAGTGCCTACACAGACGCCAGGGCGGAGGTCGAGACCCCCGAAGCACGGGAGGCGCGTCGAGCCGTCACCGCCGCCCATCGCGGCCGCCGCGCTCGAGGCGATTAGCAAAGAGAGCCGCCGCAGCCGTCCGGTGAACCCTCCACCCGTCAGCAGTCCCTTCACCACGAACGCGGCGGCCGCCACGGCGAACCACCGCAGCAGCGCCGCCGCTCAACAGCCACACGCCGAGCAACCGAACTACTTCACCGTCCAGGAGGGCAGCAAGACCGCGGGAGGCTCGCGGCGTGGACGCCGTCCCTGCCAACTTTGTCGTAACGGAGCCGTACAGCCGTCCAGCCCCCGGGGCCGCCGGCCGTCCGCACGGAGCCGCCAGCAACGCGCTGCCCACCCTCGAGGACAAGCAGGTGGCGCAGAGCATCATCGCGTCGGCTGGGCTCCCGCTTTCCATGTCCTCGTTGGTGTCCTATATCAAACAAGGGCAGCCGCACTTTGAAGAGCACGACGACAACGGCGGCGGCATGGAGGCCGCCATCTATGGCACCACCGGGACCCATCGCAACTACCCCAATCTCAGCGAGCCCCCGCCACAGCCACCACAACCACAGCAGCAGCAGCAGCAGCAGCAGCAGATGGGCGGCTACGGCGGCAGTGGCTATGGCGGAAGTGCCCCTACAGCGGCGACGCCGTCTACCCGAATGTGCCACTGAGCGTTGCACCAAACTCGAGCAGCCGCGCCAATGACTGGACCGGCGTGTCAGAGAGCGGCTCCGTAGGCGGGTGGTGGTGGTGGCGGTGGTGGCTGGAACGTGCAGGCCAACAGCGTCAGCGTCTCGCCCGTCAGCGCCAATCCTTTTTACGATAGCCAAGGCCGGGGCAATAGCGGCGGGTACGCTCTTCGTGGAGGCCGTGGCGGCGTCCACAGCGTGGCCTTCAGTCTGCCCCCGCTGGCAGCCGCCCGCTGATGCAGCAGCCGCCGCCACAGCCGCAGCAGCAACAAATGGGGCCCTACACCGCCAGCCAGTCGCGCCACGGCGGCCACACGAGCAGCCGCCCCAAAAGCGAAAGTGAAATTCTCAGCGATCTTCTCCACTTCCACGCGAACTTTTTCCCCCGCCGCCGCCCGCGGGTGCCGAATGAGCAGAAACGGAACCGCGCAGATTTGTGGTATCACTACGCGAGCAAGTGGGACATCACCCATCGCCTCCCGCCCCCACCCCGCAATCCACTTCCGGAGATGGAGCTCGAGTACATCATGCAGCTCCCTGAGATGACCCGCGTGCCGTACCATGGGGATGGTTGGCTGAACATGAGCGAGCGCTGGTTTACCGTGACACAGAGCCTCTTTGACTTCCCGGATGAGAATGTCGGGGTGGAGCTCGACATCTCGGTCGTGATGGAGCAAGCCATTACATCGTAGTCGGAACTGCATTCGCTTGTCCACGTTTTCTTTTTGTTTTTTTTGCTCTCTGCGTTTGTTGGGCCATTCCCCTCTTTCAATCGCTCTTTTTTTTTTTTTTAGCCGAGATGTGTTGTGTGATGTTTTTGGGGTTGCTGCTGCTTTGCTGTCGTTTTTTTCTTTTTTTTTATTGTTGTTGTTGATTCTCTTCCACTTTAGCGTCCCACTGGTCGGTTCTAACCAATGAAATGCGCTCTCTCTCTTTTTCAGCTTTTCCTATTTTTTTTTTTTTTTCATACGCTTCTCGCTCTCTGGGAAGCGTTGCTGTTGCTCTCCATTTCTATCCTTTTTAAACATAAAAAAAAAGAACACAAAGACAAAAATATGAATGTTGCGAAAACGTGACAAAGCGTCAAGAGAGAGAGAGAGATGGCGTTTTTTCCTTTTCTTAGGGAACACGAAGTAGATTGCTAGAATCGTCCTCCCTCCCTCCCTCTCGTGGGGAAATGAAAAGACGTACTTTTTGACTTCCCGGTACTTCTTAAATCAAACTCAATCATTGCCTCTTTTGCTTTCATTCGTGTTTTTTTTTTTTGTTGTGTTGCACTGCTACCCTTTTGGGGGTGTTTCCTTCTATAAGGTTAGCAAACACTTTGTCACACACTTTTTTTTGTTTTTTTTGTTTGTCGTCCGCCCACTTTTTTTTTGTTGTTGTTCTTCTGGTTGTTAAACGATGGATAGCTTTTTAGCTGCGGTTCACCACGCCGTGGAGACCCGCAGCGGGGTGGACTTTAGCGGTTTAGAGGCGGCACTCGCCAATGCTGCGGAGTCACCGGACGAAATTAAGGAAATTCTGTACGCACTCGTGGACGTCTACATGGCGAGCGACGAGAACGCGTACCGCCAGGCCATTCTGGAGGGCATCGGACGCTGTCTCACCTTTGTCGGTCGCCACCACAACGACGATGATGGAAAGAAGCCGCTTGCTCTGGATGACCACTTGATGCTTGCGATGTTTTTGAGCGAGCTCTCCACCGTTACCGACCCGACGCTGTTCTGCACCTTTGCCGATGCACTCGCCTCCTTCTACCAACTGGCAGCGCCCGTCGCTTATGTGGACGCCGCAGGAAGGGCCACGCCGCTTCTGAGGAAGACGCGGAGGCGCAGAGCTCTATTCGGAGCGAGTTGGTTGCCCTGCGGCAAGGAGTGGCCAAGCGCCTGAGCAGCCCCGCGGCGGCGAGCGCTACTGCCGGCCCGGTCCGGACGTTGCCCGGAGCGACTCGCGTGTATGGTGCCATAAGGGCCTCCTTGGACTGCCTGATGAGCATGCTGCGTGCGCAGTTTCTCGTACTAAGCGCGGCGACGGACGCCAGCAGCCCCTCAACGACGATGGTGGTTGAGGAGATTAAAGAGTCGGTGGAGGGCCTGATGGGCCCCCTCGTCACGCTTCTTGAAGAGCAGCAACAGCAGCAGCGCAACCCCGCAACGCAGCCACTGCAAGGCACCTCCTCCTTCGCACAGGATTTTGCTAAAGCGCAGGGCTCCCCCGCCGTCCCCGCATCACTGCTCGTTTCTGTGATTGCCTACCTGGAGGAGGTTCTCTGGTGTGCCGAACAGCACTGCAACGCCTCCACCGCCACCTGCGCCGCGACGACGTCGGCTTCCGTGTTTCGACACACGGTGAGCACTCTCCTGGGCCACCTGCAGCGCTACCTGACCCTCCAGCAGCACCGGCAGACAGAGTTGGCGGCCACCGGCGCGAGCGGCGGCGCCTTTGGCCGTGGGGAACCGCTCCTGGACGTTCTGCGACTGTACAGCGTTCAGCACGCAGTGCAGCGGGTGCTCAGCGTCGCTAGCGTCGCCGCGTCCACCGTGCATCACGGGAAATCGGGTGAAAAGGAGGCGGAGGCGGTGCGGCTCCTGACGGCCACCTTGAGCAACGGCCTCCAGGCCGCCCTCGCGGCATTTGGAGGTCCCGTGGTGGTGCGTGCACCGCGGCCGGTGCACAACGTCGCTGGCAAAGAAAAGCCAGCGGCGTGGACGCTGCACGCGGACGACTCTCACGTGTGTCTGAGCACCAACCTACTGGGAACCACGTTGACCACCGGCGATGACATGGACTTCGCGGAGGGAGAGGAAAGGAAAGGCGCCGCCTATCTGGACGAGGACGAGGAGGGCCTGGTGTTTGGCGGGCCGCGCGAGCCGTTGCTGAAGTCTACCGTAGGGCCCATCACGGCGGCCGCCCTGGCGGAGATGGTGATGCAGAGCGTCGCCGCGCTAGACCGGGCCATCGTCAACAAGGAGAACCTGCGAGCAGCCCACGTGCAGGGTCTCGAGGAGATGCAGTACCACGCCGCGAGGCGGGCGCAGCGCGAGGAGATTGTGAAGCAGCGCATGATCGAGCAGCAGGGCGTCGAGGCGATTCCCGCCACGAAGCTCCTCGACCACGTGCGGGATAGTGCTAACATTCAAGCGAGAGGAATGGCCACGATGCGTCGCGTCACGGCCCGCGCCGTGCTGGAAAAGGCGGCGTTTAGCTCTATCCTTCGCTCTACGCTTTTGTGAAGGAGGAGTCCGAGGCCACCGTGCGCGCCGCCCAAGCGCTCATTGGCCGTTGCCTGGTGCAGTTGCCCTCGACCATGGCGGACGCCGCTTTGGACGAGGTCTTTGTTCAGCTGCAGGCCGAGTTCAAGCGGACGTACAAGCTGCGCCACGGTAGCAAAAGCCTCAAGTCGTCGCCTTCTCCAGTTGATCAGATGCACTCTTATTACCAGCTCACCATGCAGATTGTCTTCATCTTTGCCGCTGCCCAGGCTCCGGTGCACGAGCGCGGCGAGATCAACCCATTCCTCCTTTACGCCGACGGCAACCAAGCCGCCTACGGTGCTGGGGCGCCCGGTGCGGCGGCGACGCACATGACGAGCCGCGCGAGCTTTGCGTGGACACGGAGAACCCCATTGCGTTCCTGCAGGACGAGAACATCCGCACGCCCAGCTACCAGACAAGTGCCGCGATGTCCCGTGGTGGCAAGGTTGGCCTTGGTGGCAGCCACCGAGGTCAGCGTAGCTCCCGCAGGCGCAAGCGCGCGAGGCGGGACCTGCCGAATGAGAGTGGAGGTGAGGAGAGCAACGCGTCGGGCAGCGGCGGGGACGCCTCGGAGGGCGAGGACCGCGACGACGACGGCGACAGCGAGGACGAGGGAGGCGAGGAGAATAACTTCTTTTCTTTAATGATACCGCGCGGGCGCCGTGCCCTTACAGTCACCTCCTCTGCCGGCTCCTTGAGCTGGCGGAGTCGTGCAAGCTTGTGGTGGTGATGCTGGACGTGCTCGTGCAGGCGCCGACGCTAACGCGGTACGTGTGGAACTACCTTTACCGCCGGTTCTGCCTCTCGACGGTGGACCAGGAGCGCTGCAACTTGGGCTTCCGCCTGCTTAGTGGTCTGGCCACCCGCCGTCCCGTCTACCGCACCTGTGCCGTGAACCTCTTGCTCCACCTGTGCATGTCACGCAACGACTACGCCCGCCGCGTGGCGATCATCTCTGTCGGACAGCTTCTTTCGACTTCGTCTGGCGACGGGAAGCCCGTCGTGCCCGTCGAGGTCGAGACCGCGCTCGTCCGATACGCGAAGAAGCAGCTCGCTGCAGTACCTGGCTTTCAGTTCACCACCGTCCTGCGCGAGTCGGGCAGCGCGGCCCTGGACGAAGTCACCATTGCCGCCCTGCAGGCGGAGGAGGACAAAAAGGCGCAAGAAGTCCTTGGACGGCACCTGGGCCTCTTTCTCAAGCTCTGTGTCCGCCAGCCGCGCAGCCTCTTTGCTTCCCTTCCTCGACGTCTACAAACAGTGTGTGGAGCGCAACAATGAAGTCATGGTGCGTCTCCTCCCCGCCCACAAGGATGTGCAGGCCATGATTGAAGTACTGCTGGAATCGGACCCCGCTGGCTTTCTGCTCAGCGTTGTGCCTTTCCTCCGCCGCTACAGCGCGGACGCCTCCGTTTTTGTGCAGTCCTCCTGTGGACGGTGAGCAACAAACTACGTGCGCTCTGCAGCCAGGCCAAGGCCAAGGCGGCGGCCGCCGCAGCAGGAGCCAACAGCGGCGGCATCGGTGGCGGGGACCGCAGCGCCGACTACTACCGCACTGTTGCACTGGGGATGCTTGAGCACGCACGCGCCATGTACGACACGAGCCGCATCCCCCTTGGCGGAAACCCCGCGCCAGCACGGCGGTGGCCGAGACGACGCTGCCGACGGCGACCTGGACAGCGAGGGGCACGAAGGGGACGCCGACGCCGGTGGGTTTGTCCTCAAGGACATCCGCTTCCTCGCTCCCTTCTTCAGCGTGATCCCTGCGGCGGAGCTGAAGCAGAAGTACCTGCCCGCCTTTCTCTACTTTGTGCAGGTCCAGCTGCAAGTCCAGCGCTTCTACGCACAGCACCAGCCTCAGCCGCACCGGGGCGGCGGCACCGCTGCGGCGCAGGCGAGCAGCGACAGTCTTGCGATTACGCTCCTTCGGCAAAGGAACGGAGCTACGTCCTCACTCACGAGGAGCTGAAGCAGTTCATCGCCCTTGTGGTGCGCGAAGTCGTCTACAAGGCACCCTTTCCTTTTGACGACGGCGCGGCTCGTGGCATGTCCCCGGTGGAGCTGTTTGTCTACCTGCACCGCATTCCGCAGGAGAGCCTAAAAAACCTCTGCAACGGCCACCGCAAACCCGCAGGACGGGCAGGACGCTTACTACACCGGGAAGCCCGCGAGCAGCAGTGGCGCCGTCGTTGCGACCACCCCGGCCATTTGGATTGTGACGACGAAAGAGGTGGTGAGTGTGTGCCTCGAACTGACGCGTACGTTCACCTTCGAGCCGGCATCGTCCGGCACACCAAAGCTCTACGGCCCGGAGGAGGTGCAGCGCGCCATCAAGAAGATGATGCACCCACCGCCCGTGCCGTCGCAGCTCATGACCACCGTGCTGCTGTCCATCTCCGCCCTGTACCCGCGTGGCACGCGCTACGCCGTCGTGAAGGAGTTCCTGCACTTTGTCGTTGTCACGGTCCTGACGCCGCTGGAGCGGGCCAGCGTCTGGGAGACGGATGAGCAGCTGTGGAGAGGCGTCCAGCTCTTCATGGAGAAGTTCTACGCCGAGTGCAGCGGGTTCATGGTGAACCTGCCGGACCCGGTGCTCATCAAGGCTCTTCGGGAGCACCCGCGACTCACCGAGAAGTTCCGCGCCGAGCACGGCAACAACGCCTCGTTTGGACACATTCTTGGTAACGTTTAACGCGGTAATTTGAGAAGAAGGTGTGTGTGTGTGTGTAAATGGGTTGTTTTGTGTTTTTTTTTGTCGTTATTGTTGTGTTTGTATCTTCTGTTTTTTTTTTTTTTTCTTTTTTCCTCTCTCTCCTGGAGATGTTTCGGATGGATGCCGTTAACAAGCAAGCAAAAGAAAAGGAGCAGAAGATGAAGATGCACCGAGACAGAGTCCCCGCTTCTCTCTGCCCCTCTTGGAGGGAGTGACTTGGTCTGACGGTTTTGGTTGGCTGGCAGAACCAGAGATTGCTTTGTTGCACACAAACTGCACTTTTCCTTTGTCTTTTTTTTTTTCTCTTTTGACACCTGCAACTTTTTTGAAAAAGAAAACTCTTATTTGTGCGTCTCTTTACCATCGTCTCCTTTTTTTTTTATTGTTCACTATCCTCTCTTTTTCTTTTACCCAAATCGTCAACTACACAAACAACACAAGTTTTAACACGCTTCCTCGTAAGAAAAAAGAAAGAAAGAAGAAAAAATGGCCATTGAAAACGAGTTTATGCCGATCCTCAACAACTGGCCGCTGTTGTTTGTCGTTGTGGCTTTCCTTCTGTACTGGTGCAAGGTTAACTGCATCGACCCTCGACTGAAGGAGCTGGCCGCCCGCAGAGCCAAAGGCTGCAACGGCGTCGCGGCGACGAAAACTGCGTGATTCTTGCCTTTCAAGCAGACAGCCCCTTCTCACTTTCTTTTCAAATCCCCTTTTTTTTTTGCTAACTTGAGGAAGAACAACAGGAGAGAGAGAAACGTTGTCTTCCCACTGAACCCGGTCAGCGTGCAAAGGCCGAGAGGACGACGGTGTCCCGCAGCAGAAACAAGCGAAAAAAGGAAGTGAGGAGGGAAGGGAGAGAAAGCAGACCGCGACGAGCATTTGCCGTGGCGCAAGTTTTTCCGCAGATACGGCACGGCCTGCAAAACTGTGGTGTGCCAAATAGAAGGTGTTCTTCCCGTGAGTTTGTCACTTGTGTTCCTTTTTTTTTCTCATCTCATTTTCCTTTGTGCACTCTCTTCTCTCTTTCACTTTTCTATTATGTTTCACTTGCTTGGCCTCCCCATGTTGAAGCATTAGGAAAGAAGGGCGAAGATACTCCACTCAAAGTACCCGCATCTTCTTCTCCTTCTTCCTCTCCCCTTTTCTGTTGGTAACTCCTGACTTTCTTTCTTTTTTTTTTTTATAACTTGAAGAATGGGAAAGAGGGAGGTGTTACGAGAAATACAGGACAGTTGCTGCAGCCACATCAAAAAAAAAATAGAAGAGAAAACAGATGCGTTTTCTTTTTCCGTTTGTTGAACTATCTTAAAAAAAAACGAACGTTGTCTACATCCTTTTTCCGCCCATGACTCTACATGAACCCCCTTTCTCTCTTTTTTGTCCTCTGCAAAGAACGAGATGGCGTTACTGCATCTGCTACGAGCGGCTCTGAGACAACCGCGTGCCGGAGAGGGGTTCCGCATACGTATTTGTGTGTTTCTGTATATGTGTGTGAGTGCACATGTGAGAGCCTTTTTCATTCCAACTGTCCTCTTTCTTTCTTTGTTCTTCCTTGCTATCTTTTTTTTTTGTTGTTGTCTCAAGTAAAAAAAAGACAGGAAAGACCATTTTTTTTTTTTTCTTCTTTTTTTTTTTGTTTCAAGAGAGACGGATAGCTTTCCCGATGATCTCCCCCGGTGCCGTTGCGGGGATTATCGCGGCCATCGTGGTGGCGGGCGCGGTGATCCTTGGGGTCCTCCTTCTTCGCCGGAAGCGGTCTAACCGCCTTTCTGAAGAGCGCCGCGCGGCTCTTGTGGCACGCATACGCGATCGAGGAGCACACCGCCGCGCACTCCCCCGTGGAGCCCTTCGAGGATGACAGAGGCGAAGGCCACACGCAGGCTCACCGACACGAACGCGTGCAGGAGGCGGAGTTGTACATCTCGCCGTACGCGGAGCAGCTGCAGAAGACCCTGCAGACCAACCCGGGCAGCTTTGAGGTGCCGGTGGGCAACATCGTCATCCGCGCCGATGCGACGCACAGCGCCGCGCTGACAGCCCCGCTCTCTCCCACACACCAGGCAGAGGGCCCGGCGGAGGCAGAGGAGCCAGAAGAAGACAACAACAACAACAACCTGCTGACTCGCCTCAGCTCCGAGTACACAGCTGTCTCCCTCGCCGAGGACGACGAGCCCAGCTACGATGGCACCGTCACAGAGCTGGCGACGGTGCACCACGCAGAGGACGGCGCGGACGCGCCGTTGTCACCGCCCCTCAGCCGCCAGTGCAGCTCTCACGTTTTTGCTCCCACTCGCCGGAGCAGTTCTTTAGGGCGACCGCACGACGGGGCAAACGGCGCCACGCCGCGTGGTGGTCCATCACCGGCCTCTGCGCACCAGTGGCATCCTCGCGTCCACCACCAGTGCATCGCACTCTCCATCGCCACCACCTCAGCCGAGGCGGCTACCTCGTGGTGGTTCGCACCGTTGCGGAGAAGAAAAAGCAAAAAGAAGAGGAGGAGACAGCAGAGACAGCAGCAGAGACGGCGGCGGGGGAAGAAAGACCATCGAGCACGCAGGCCACGACGACGTTCCCTGCGACCTTAGCAACTCACACTTCTGCCGAGGACGCACCGAATGACGGGGACAGTGGTGGAGATGGCCCTCGGACGGAGAGAGTGTTCTTCCAGCGTCGCGCTTCTTCTCTTGTCTACGGCCGCGGTGCGTACTTGGACGCAAATCATCCGGTCCGCCACTCGAACTCACCGTTTGAGTGAACCGTTCGTACTGCTTTTAGCCTTTTTTGTCTTTTGTCAGACGTTTCTCTCTTTTTTTTTTTTTTGAACAGTTGATTTTTCTTTTTTATTTTTTTTTTTATTTCATTCATTCGGTCCCTGTAAACAACGCTTGTTTTTATCGTTTGTGCACTAAGTCACTTTTTATTTTTATTAATATTTTTTCTTTTTTTTCTGCCCTCGTTTTGTTATTCTTGTTGTGCTTTCTTTTCACATTACCTCTATTGGCGTACCGCAACCGTAGGAAGGACACTCCGTCCCCCCTTCTCTAATGTTCGCCATTTCTTTTTTTTTCTTTTCTGCTCTCTTTTTTTTCTTGCGATGGGTGCGCGTTGCGTTTTTATTTGTCGCACAACCCCTTCTTTTTGCTGCTTTGTTTCGTTTTTTTTCTCTCTCTTTTTTTTTTTATGTGTTCTTTCATGATGATATGACTTTCCGTGTGGGACTCTTTCAATTCCTTTTCACTAGAACAAAAAGAAACGTTTCCCCCGGGAAGTTCATGCGACCAACTTGATGCACAACGGGTGCGATGTTGCTGACCGGTCTGCGTGCTGGGTCTCAGTGAGAATGCATCCTGACGCTTGCTGACACACACACACACACACAGAGATGCACTTTCAGACCTCACCGGCTTCTTTTTCTTTTTTTGCAGTCACGATTAAAGCAAAACGACAACACAGTAAACATACATTTCCTTTTTTTTGTTTTTTTTTTCTCTTCCCCCTTATTTATACTATTTCACGCTCTTACAGCGGATGCCGCCGACTCGCCTGGATGTCCCCAAGGCAGCGAAGCTGTTAGCCTCTCCTCAGCTCAAGTACATCTTGCTCGACGTGGACGGTGTGCTGTGGTCAGGTATGACCGTCTACCCTGGCATCCCCGAAACACTCGACCACTTCCGGCGGAGCGGGAAGCAAGTGCGCTTTCTCAGCAACAACGCCTCCGTGTCTCGCAAAGGACTGCTGGCGAACTTTGAGAAACGTGGCGTCCGCGGGGTGAAGGAAAGCGAGATCTACAACAGCGCCTATGCGGCCGCCCTGCGACTGCAGCAGTTGCTGGGCAAAAAGAAAAGAGGATGAGGAGGAGAAAAACAGCCCGCTGCGGGTCCACGGCAATGTCTTTGTCGTGGGCGAGCCGGGACTCCACGAGGAGCTGCAGAAGGTGCTCGCCCCGGGTTTATAACGTACGGCCTGGAGCTGCACGACGCCGAGAAGGTTGGCGGCTACGACGGGAGTCGATTTGCCACTGCGTGGCACGAACGGGTCCTGCCGCCGCCTCAGCAACGACTCGTTGTGTGCACTGGCGACACCTGCCGCATGGTGCAGGCCACTGGCGATGCTGCAGCGGACAAGGAGAACGGCATCTCTTTGGCGGAGCTCAACCCCGTCGCGGTGGTCGCGGGCCTGGACAATCACTTCAACATGGTGAAGCTTGCCTACGCCGCGATGGCTTTGCAAGGGCCGCCCGCCTCTCTCCTCCAGTCGCCGCAGGCAAAGGAGCACAGCTTTAAAAAGGCTCTTTTTGTGGCGACCAACGAGGACCCGCAGATCCCCATGGGGCCCGACGCCATTCTGCTCCCCGGCGCCGGCTGCATGATTGGCCCTCTCTCCATCTGCGCCGACCGCCAGCCAGATGTCGTCTGCGGGAAACCGCGCGTGGACATGGCGAATATTTTGTTCGAGGCGGAGGGCATCGTGAACCCGAAGGAGACCTGTCTCATGGTGGGCGACCGCCTTACCACGGATGTTGCCTTTGGCAACGCCGCGGGGTGCCAGTCGATGCTCGTTCTCTCCGGCGCGGAGGGGCTCTCGCACGTGGCGGAGGCGGAGAAGGCAGGGAAGACGGAACTCCTCCCCGACTACATCGCAGACAGTCTCGCCGCTTTTCTTCCTGCATAAAACGCATCCCGTTCCGTCTTCAGGAACCTCAAAAACAAACAAGCAAAACAAAGGGAGTTTTATGGATTCTATAAATCACTTGCCTGGTAGTCCAAGGTCTGGACACAGCGAGGGATGAAAAATGGAAGGGAAGTACTCTCCTGCCTTTCTAGTGTGTTTTTCTCTGCCCTGAATGTCATTCAAACGATGTCCACCAACTTCTCTCTTTTTGTTCTTTTTTTCTGGTTGTAGCCGATTCTTTTTTCTTTTTTTGTGTGTTTCAGTATTTTTCTCTCCTCTCCTTCTTTTTTTTTTTTTTTTTCAGTGTCTTTTCTTGCTTTTTTTTTTTTTTTTGTGACCTTAGTGCGCCGCGACGCCTCATTTTCTGAAATCGTTTTTGTTGACCTTGCTGTATCGCTTGCCCGAAAGAAAAAAAAAAAGCGGAAAGCATTTTTTAGGCGCTGAGTTTCAACTGTTCAAAATATATATATATATATATATATATAAACACGCGCATACAGAGTCTCATTTTTTTTTTTCTTGCGCGCGAATAGAACCATGCCGCACCAAAATGCTACAGCGCCGGCTGCACTCTAACCGGCAATCCAGCAACCACGTCGACGGCGCCACCACCCCGCGCGCCCGCCTTGGCGGTAACGTTGGCCAGCGCGGACCTGGCGCCAATATGCCGGGCGTGCAAGGAACTTCTTCAAATGCCGCCGCCTCGCATTACCCCGCGGCCCTTCCGTCCGTCCTCAGCACAAAGTACAGCGGCCCGGTGACGGGCACTGCCATTATTGACCACGACTACTCCGCGATTGAGGCCCTGGTGGAGCTCGTGACGCCGGACGCCACGCCGCTGCTCGAACCGCTGACGGTGGAACAGCTCCAACGGTGCGCGGAGCAGATGAATGAGGAGTGCCAGTCGACGCTGGCCCGCGGTGCCGTCTCTTCCAAAGCCAACAGAGACGAGACAAATTCTCTCCCGGCTCGGACGACGATGATGAAGAAGATGAAGCGACGAAGGGGCGAGAGCGGTCGATGGCAGACCCCGGCGAGTACGACGTGGCCCGCGAACGCCGCCGCCAGGAGCGCAGCAGGCGCCACGGGGAGTTCTTCTCCTCCTCCAGCGGCAACGTGGATGTGTCGCCTACCAGCGCCTCTGAGCAGACAAATCACAACGAC
>NW_026090026.1:0-18059 GCF_024586455.1 Bactrocera neohumeralis | reverse complement strand
ACTTATTTAAGTTAGTTAACCTTCTTCATCTTACTGAAGTGGATATAAAGTTATAACGGCAGTGCATTTGGAAGAATTCCACAATATTATATTTGGGTACAAAGTCGATATTCTTGTATATACACACTTAGCAATTGATATTGAATTTCTCTAAATCATTTACTTCACTTATTTAAGTTAGTTAACCTTCTTCATCTTACTGAAGTGGATATAAAGTTATAACGGCAGTGCATTTGGAAGAATTCCACAATCTTATATTTAGGTATAAAGTCGATATTCTTGCATATACACACTTAGCAATCGATATTGAGTTTCTTTAAATCATTTACTTCACCTATTTAAGTTAATTAACCTTCTTCATCTTACTGAAGTGGATATAAAACCATAACGGCAGTGCATTTGGAAGAATTCCACAATCTTATATTTGGGTACAAAGTCGATATTCTTGTATATACACACTTAGCAATTGATATTGAGTTTCTCTAAATCATTTACTTCACTTATTTAAGTTAATTAACCTTCTTCATCTTACTGAAGTGGATATAAAGCCATAACGGCAGTGCATTTGGAAGAATTCCACAATCTTATATTTAGGTATAAAGTCGATATTCTTGTATATACACACTTAGCAATTGATATTGAGTTTCTCTAAATCATTTACTTCACTTATTTAAGTTAGTTAACCTTCTTCATCTTACTGAAGTGGATATAAAGTTATAACGGCAGTGCATTTGGAAGAATTCCACAATCTTATATTTGGGTACAAAGTCGATATTCTTGTATATACACACTTAGCAATTGATATTGAGTTTCTCTAAATCATTTACTTCACTTATTTAAGTTAATTAACCCTTCATCTTACTGAAGTGGATATAAAGTTATAACGGCAGTGCATTTGGAAGAATTCCACAATCTTATATTTAGGTACAAAGTCGATATTCTTGTATATATACACACTTAGCAATTGATATTGAGTTTCTCTAAATCATTTACTTCACTTATTTAAGTTAATTAACCTTCTTCATCTTTCTGAAGTGGATATAAAGCCATAACAGCAGTGCATTTGGAAAAATTCCACAATCTTATATTTAGGTATAAAGTCGATATTTTTGCATATACACACTTAGCAATCGATATTGAGTTTCTTTAAATCATTTACTTCACCTATTTAAGTTAATTAACCTTCTTCATCTTACTGAAGTGGATATAAAACCAAAACGGCAGTGCATTTGGAAGAATTCCACAATCTTATATTTGGGTACAAAGTCGATATTCTTGTATATACACATTTAGCAATCGATATTGAGTTTCTTCAAATCATTTACTTCACCTATTTAAGTTAATTAACCTTCTTCATCTTACTGAAGTGGATATAAAACCAAAACGGCAGTGCATTTGGAAGAATTCCACAATCTAATATTTGGGTATAAGGTCGATATTTTTGTATATACATTTTTAGCAATCGATATTGAGTTTCTTCAAATCTTTTACTTTACTTATTTAGGTTAACTAACCTCCTTCATCTTACTGAAGTGGATATAAAGCCATAACGGCAGTGCATTTGGAAGAATTCCACCTTTTTATATTTAGGTACAAAGTCGATATTCTTGTATATACACACTTAGCAATTGATATTGAGTTTCTCTAAATCATTTACTTCACTTATTTAAGTTAATTAACCTTCTTCATCTTACTGAAGTGGATATAAAGTTATAACGGCAGTGCATTTGGAAGAATTCCACAATCTTATATTTAGGTATAAAGTCGATATTCTTGTATATACACACTTAGCAATTATTATTGAGTTTCTCTAAATCATTTACTTCACTTATTTAACCCTATTCGTACCACGTGCTTGTGCGGACGTAGAGTACCACGTAGTGACTTAGAGTCACTCGTATAAATAAAACGGCTTACGTATTATTTAATTGGTTTTATTTCAATGGTTAAAGTAATTAATTACAACAAACATAAAATGCAAAGATATTTAGGGCCAATTTATTCACTCTCTCTAATGGAGCATTAAGTTGTAATGGAGAGTGAATAAATTGCAGCCCTTATATATATAAAAGAAACGAATTCATAATTAATATTAAACTACTAATTATTTTGCTTGCACAACTCACGCATATTATAGCCTTTTGCGAGTGTTCATTGCAAACATTTTTGGTGCAAATTTGGCAACATTGCATAGAAACCCTGCATTTTTTGTAGGGGCATAAGTGACATCGACGGCGAACTGTTTTGGATGGAGGCGGTAAGCACTTATTGGGGGATAATGATGTTGATATAGTGTCAGTGATAACTGCTTTATTAGCATTTGACAATCGGCTTAAACTTCTTCTTTCGATGTTTGGCAGAATTAATTCCCGGGACAAATCTTTTAAAAATAATTTGCGGCGAGTGCCTTTTTTTGAATCATTCCATTTTGGATATAAGGACAACCAAATTACTTTGGATGCTATACCAGCGGCGTCTATCAAATTGTAAAAATGAGCTACAGGCCATCTGCGAGTTTTTCTTTTGCTTGTAAAAGCATGGCACAATTGATCAAACGTATCTACGCCGCCTTTAGTGGCATTATAATACAAATTTATTTCTGATTTTTTTGTCTCTGCGTCAATATCGGCAGTGTGGTGCATCGACGAGAGCAAGAGAACAGCTTTATTTTTTTTTGGGACAAAGCTTACTAGAGTCATGTTCTTTCGAAAGCCAAAAAGGTTGCTTCCTGCTTCTCGTTGCCGGGAAGGCAGAAAATTTGAAGGAATGCATGTTTTGTTCTTTCGAAGAGTTCCAACACATGTAAGACGCTTTGATAAAAGATCGAGCGATAAATCAAAACTGGTAAAGAAATTGTCAAAAGTAATGTTTCGATTTGTACCCTCATAGAATTCACAAAGCTGTTTGACAACATTCTGTGCCAAATTTGTCTGTCTATTATTGCCTTCCTTACCCAAATAAGGTATTCCATGCAATGGATAACTCGTCTCACTGTCACATATCCACCAAATTTTCATTCCATACTTGTCTGGCTTTGCAGGCATATATTGTCGAAATGAAACACGACCTCGAAAGGGAACGAGCTGTTCATCGATTGTCAAATTAACACCAGGCATATAATATTTTCTGAAATTTTTTATAATGATGTCCCAAATATCTCGTATAGCAGCAAATTTATCCCCCGCTCTACGAGAATTTCTTGTTGCTTTTTCATCAAATCGTAAGTAGCGCGATAAGTCAGAGAACCTGGTTTTTGACATGCAAGCTCGGAAAAGTAAACTTCCATATAAAGGATCCCAAAACTCTTTGTAGTCACTTATTCCATTTTTTCGGATTCCTGCATCAATCAGTAAGCCTATGTAGGCGCGCATCTCAATTTCATCAGTTGGCTTCCATTTTTGTTGCAGCTGTACAGTAGCATTTATATTTGTGCAATCAACAATAATTTTCAGAACGTCATTGTCAAAAAATAAGGAAAATCCATCCGATGGAGATTGAATGTGTTTGCCTGGCGGCAACATTACTTTGTTTACGCTTCCTGTCACTATGTTGTGAGAAGGTGTCTTCCCGGTAATATTTGGAAGTTCACTCCACTCAGTCCCGTCTTTACCAACAAAAACATTTACAAGAGATTCCACTTCTTCAGTATCTGATACACACATTTCATCATCCACTTCAGAAACAGTTTCACAGCAGTCCTCTTCGCTATCAGAAGACACTATATCTTCCAAGTCATCAACAATTACTGCACATTCTGCCTCATTATCACTACTCTCATCATCACTATTTGATATAGCTGCGCGAATTTCCATTTCTGCCAATCCTGTCCTCTTTGCCATTTTTCTAAATATTTCAATAATTTTATAGTTAAACTACAGACTATAAACAAAATAAGTTTGCAACACAAACCTTTAGTAATTAAAAATTTCAAGTATGTAACATATAACTGTACCAAATTTTCTTTACATAAACATAAACTGCGCCAAATAATGCAACCTGCTGCTACGAAAAACAAATGTAACTGATTTTTCTCTGTTGTGAATGATACAAGAAGAAATGAAATAAATATATAGTAAAAACATCAGCTTATGAAGAACTCAACTTTTGCACATGTTGATCCGTTATCTTCCGCACATGTTGAGCCGTTATCTTTATCAAAACAATGTTTTCATACAGTGACTGTAAGTCACTACGTGGTACTTTGCGCAGCTATAAACATAAATTTATTTTAACAAATATCTAAAAAAACAATTTTATTATGAATTATTGATGTTTTCAAAGGTTAACTATGATTGAACGAATACATAAAATCTTGCCCAAAATTAAAAAATATTACAACAAGTACACCAGTTTAAATATAAAAAGTGACTCAAAGTCACTACGTGGTACGAATAGGGTTAAGTTAATTAACCTTCTTCATCTTACTGAAGTGGATATAAAGTTATAACGGCAGTGCATTTGGAAGAATTCCACAATCTTATATTTGGGTACAAAGTCGATATTCTTGTATATACACACTTAGCAATTTATATTGAGTTTCTCTAAATCATTTACTTCACTTATTTAAGTTAGTTAACCTTCTTCATCTTACTGAAGTGGATATAAAGTTATAACGGCAGTGCATTTGGAAGAATTCCACAATCTTATATTTGGGTACAAAGTCGATATTCTTGTATATACACACTTAGCAATTGATATTGAGTTTCTCTAAATCATTTACTTCACTTATTTAAGTTAATTGACCTTCTTCATCTTACTGAAGTGGATATAAAGTTATAACGGCAGTGCATTTGGAAGAATTCCACAATCTTATATTTGGGTACAAAGTCGATATTCTTGTATATACACACTTAGCAATTGATATTGAGTTTCTCTAAATCATTTACTTCACTTATTTAAGTTAGTTAACCTTCTTCATCTTACTGAAGTGGATATAAAGTTATAACGGCAGTGCATTTGGAAGAATTCAACAATCTTATATTTAGGTATAAAGTCGATATTCTTGCATATACACACTTAGCAATCGATATTGAGTTTCTTTAAATCATTTACTTCAATTATTTAAGTTAATTAACCTTCTTCATCTTACTGAAGTGGATATAAAACCAAAACGGCAGTGCATTTGGAAGAATTCCACAATCTTATATTTGGGTACAAAGTCGATATTCTTGTATATACACATTAAGCAATCGATATTGAGTTTCTTCAAATCATTTCCTTCACTTATTTAAGTTAATTAACATTCTTCATCTTACTGAAGTGGATATAAAACCATAACGGCAGTGCATTTGGAAGAATTCCACCTTCTTATATTTAGGTATAAAGTCGATATTCTTCTATATACACATTTAGCAATCGATATTGAGTTTCTTAAATCAATTCTTTCACTTATTTAAGTTAATTAACCTTCTTCATCTTACTGAAGTGGATATAAAGTTATAACGGCAGTGCATTTGGAAGAATTCCACAATCTTATATTTGGGTACAAAGTCGATATTCTTGTATATACACATTTAGCAATCGATATTGAGTTTCTCTAAATCATTTACTTCACTTATTTAAGTTAATTAACCTTCTTCATCTTACTGAAGTGGATATAAAACCATAACGACAGTGCATTTGGAAGAATTCCACAATCTTATATTTGGGTACAAAGTCGATATTCTTGTATATACATTTTAAGCAATCGATATTGAGTTTCTTCAAATCATTTACTTCACCTATTTAAGTTAATTAACCTTCTTCATCTTACTGAAGTGGATATAAAACCAAAACGGCAGTGCATTTGGAAGAATTCCACAATCTTATATTTGGGTATAAAGTCGATATTCTTGTATATACACATTTTTAGCAATCGATATTGAGTTTCTTCAAATCATTTACTTCACTTATTTAAGTTAATTAACCTTCTTCATCTTACTGAAGTGGATATAAAGTTATAACGGCAGTGCATTTGGAAGAATTCCACAATCTTATATTTAGGTATAAAGTCGATATTCTTGTATATACATTTTTAGCAATCGATATTGAATTTCTCTAAATCATTTACTTCACTTATTTAAGTTAATTAACCTTCTTCATCTTACTGAAGTGGATATAAAGCCATAACGGCAGTGCATTTGGAAGAATTCCACAATCTTATATTTAGGTATAAAGTCGATATTCTTGTATATACACACTTAGCAATCGATATTGAGTTTCTCTAAATCATTTACTTCACTTATTTAAGTTAATTAACCTTCTTCATCTTACTGAAGTGGATATAAAGTTATAACGGCAGTGCATTTGGAAGAATTCCACAATCTTATATTTAGGTATAAAGTCGATATTCTTGTATATACACACTTAGCAATCGATATTGAGTTTCTTTAAATCATTTACTTCACTTATTTAAGTTAATTAACCTTCTTCATCTTACTGAAGTGGATATAAACCAAAACGGCAGTGCATTTGGAAGAATTCCACAATCTTATATTTGGCTACAAAGTCGATATTCTTGTATATACATATTTAGCAATCGATATTGAGTTTCTTCAAATCATTTACTTCACTTATTTAAGTTAATTAACCTTCTTCATCTTACTGAAGTGGATATAAAGCCATAACGGCAGTGCATTTGGAAGAATTCCACAATCTTATATTTAGGTATAAAGTCGATATTCTTGTATATATACACATTTAGCAACCGTTAGTGAGTTTCTTCAAATCATTTACTTCACTTATTTAAGTTAATTAACCTTCTTCAGCTTACTGAAGTGGATATAAAGTTATAACGGCAGTGCATTTGGAAGAATTCCACAATCTTATATTTGGGTATAAAGTCGATATTCTTGTATATACACACTTAGCAATTGATATTGAGTTTCTCTAAATCATTTACTTCACTTATTTAAGTTAATTAACCTTCTTCATCTTACTGAAGTGGATATAAAGTTATAACGGCAGTGCATTTGGAAGAATTCCACAATCTTATATTTAGGTATAAAGTCGATATTCTTGTATATACACACTTAGCAATTGATATTGAGTTTCTCTAAATCATTTACTTCACTTATTTAAGTTAATTAACCTTCTTCATCTTACTGAAGTGGATATAAAGTTATAACGGCAGTGCATTTGGAAGAATTCCACAATCTTATATTTAGGTACAAAGTCGATATTCTTGTATATACACATTAAGCAATCGATATTGAGTTTCTTCAAATCATTTACTTCACTTATTTAAGTTAATTAACCTTCTTCATCTTACTGAAGTGGATATAAAACCAAAACGGCAGTGCATTTGGAAGAATTCCACAATCTTATATTTGGGTATAAAGTCGATATTCTTGTATATACATTTTTAGCAATCGATATTGAGTTTCTTCAAATCATTTACTTCACTTATTTAAGTTAATTAACCTTCTTCATCTTACTGAAGTGGATATAAAGTTATAACGGCAGTGCATTTGGAAGAATTCCACAATCTTATATTTAGGTACAAAGTCGATATTCTTGTATATACACATTTAGCAATTGATATTGAGTTTCTCTAAATCATTTACTTCACTTATTTAAGTTAATTAACCTTCTTCATCTTACTGAAGTGGATATAAAGTTATAACGGCAGTGCATTTGGAAGAATTCCACAATCTTATATTTGGGTATAAAGTCGATATTCTTGTATATACACATTTAGCAATCGATATTGAGTTTCTTCAAATCATTTACTTCACTTATTTAAGTTAATTAACCTTCTTCATCTTACTGAAGTGGATATAAAGCCATAACGGCAGTGCAATTGGAAGAATTCCACAATCTTATATTTGGGTATAAAGTCGATATTCTTGTATATACACACTTAGCAATTGATATTGAGTTTTTCTAAATCATTTACTTCACTTATTTAAGTTAATTAACCTTCTTCATCTTACTGAAGTGGATATAAAGTTATAACGGCAGTGCATTTGGAAGAATTCCACAATCTTATATTTAGGTATAAAGTCGATATTCTTGTATATACACTTTAAGTATTCGATATTGAGTTTCTCTAAATCATTTACTTCACTTATTTAAGTTAATTAACCTTCTTCATCTTACTGAAGTGGATATAAAGTTATAACGGCAGTGCATTTGGAAGAATTCCACAATCTTATATTTGGGTATAAAGTCGATATTCTTGTATATACACATTTAGCAATCGATATTGAGTTTCTCTAAATCATTTACTTCACTTATTTAAGTTAATTAACCTTCTTCATCTTACTGAAGTGGATATAAAGCCATAACGGCAGTGCATTTGGAAGAATTCCACAATCTTATATTTAGGTATAAAGTCGATATTCTTGTATATACACATTTAGCAATCGATATTGAGTTTCTTCAAATCATTTACTTCACTTATTTAAGTTAATTAACCTTATTCATCTTACTGAAGTGGATATAAAGCCATAACGGCAGTGCATTTGGAAGAATTCCACAATCTTATATTTAGGTACAAAGTCGATATTCTTGTATATACATACTTAGCAATTGATATTGAGTTTCTCTAAATCATTTACTTCACTTATTTAAGTTAATTAATATTCTTCATCTTACTGAAGTGGATATAAAACCATAACGGCAGTGCATTTGGAAGAATTCCACAATCTTATATTTAGGTACAAAGTCGATATTCTTGTATATACACATTTAGCAATCGATATTGAGTTTCTTCAAATCATTTACTTCACTTATTTAAGTTAGTTAACCTTCTTCATCTTACTGAAGTGGATATAAAGCCATAACGGCAGTGCATTTGGAAGAATTCCACAATCTTATATTTAGGTATAAAGTCGATATTCTTGTATATACACATTTTAGCAATCGATATTGAGTTTCTCTAAATCATTTACTTCACTTATTTAAGTTAATTAACCTTCTTCATCTTACTGAAGTGGATATAAAACCAAAACGGCAGTGCATTTGGAAGAATTCCACAATCTTATATTTAGGTATAAAGTCGATATTCTTGTATATACACATTTAGCAATCGATATTGAGTTTCTTCAAATCATTTACTTCACTTATTTAAGTTAATTAACCTTCTTCATCTTACTGAAGTGGATATAAAGCCATAACGGCAGTGCATTTGGAAGAAATCCACAATCTTATATTTAGGTATAAAGTCGATATTCTTGTATATACACATTTAGCAATTGATATTGAGTTTCTCTAAATCATTTACTTCACTTATTTAAGTTAATTAACCTTCTTCATCTTACTGAAGTGGATATAAAGTTATAACGGCAGTGCATTTGGAAGAATTCCACAATCTTATATTTGGGTATAAAGTCGATATTCTTGTATATACACACTTAGCAATCGATATTGAGTTTCTTCAAATCATTTACTTCACTTATTTAAGTTAGTTAACCTTCTTCATCTTACTGAAGGTGATATAAAGCCATAACGGCAGTGCATTTGGAAGAATTCCTTAATTTTGTATTTAGGTATAAAGTCGATATTCTTGTATATACACACATTTAGCAATTGATATTGAGTTTCTCTAAATCATTTACTTCACTTATTTAAGTTAATTAACCTTCTTCATCTTACTGAAGTGGATATAAAGTTATAACGGCAGTGCATTTGGAAGAATTCCACAATCTTATATTTAGGTATAAAGTCGATATTCTTGTATATACACATTTAGCAATCGATATTGAGTTTCTTCAAATCATTTACTTCACTTATTTAAGTTAATTAACCTTCTTCATCTTACTGAAGTGGATATAAAGTTATAACGGCAGTGCATTTGGAAGAATTCCACAATCTTATATTTAGGTATAAAGTCGATATTCTTGTATATACACATTTAGCAATTGATATTGAGTTTCTCTAAATCATTTACTTCACTTATTTAAGTTAATTAACCTTCTTCATCTTACTGAAGTGGATATAAAGTTATAACGGCAGTGCATTTGGAAGAATTCCACAATCTTATATTTAGGTACAAAGTCGATATTCTTGTATATACACACATTTAGCAATTGATATTGAGTTTCTCTAAATCATTTACTTCACTTATTTAAGTTAGTTAACCTTCTTCATCTTACTGAAGTGGATATAAAGTTATAACGGCAGTGCATTTGGAAGAATTCCACAATCTTATATTTAGGTATAAAGTCGATATTCTTGCATATACACACTTAGCAATCGATATTGAGTTTCTTTAAATCATTTACTTCACCTATTTAAGTTAATTAACCTTCTTCATCTTACTGAAGTGGATATAAAGTTATAACGGCAGTGCATTTGGAAGAATTCCACAATCTTATATTTGGGTACAAAGTCGATATTCCTGTATATACACATTTAGGAATCGATATTGAGTTTCTTCAAATCATTTACTTCACTTATTTAAGTTAATGAACCTTCTTTAGCTTACTGAAGTGGATATAAAGCCATAACGGCAGTGCATTTGGAAGAATTCCACAATCTTATATTTAGGTATAAAGTCGATATTCTTGTATATACACACTTAGCAATTGATATTGAGTTTCTCTAAATCATTTACTTCACTTATTAAGTTAGTTAACCTTCTTCATCTTACTGAAGTGGATATAAAGTTATAACGGCAGTGCATTTGGAAGAATTCCACAATCTTATATTTAGGTATAAAGTCGATATTCTTGATCAGCAAAAAGATGTGAAAATGCCGACCAAACAGACAAAGGCGATAAATCTGAGCAGCTTCAGAATAGTGAAAATCCCAATATTTTCTGCAAATTGGGTATAAAAATTAGAGAGCTCGAAAGCATGATGTCCGGACAGAGACATATAAATCAAGCAATGCGTGATCTAGTAAGCTGCATCACAAGCTTGTATGAAAAGCAGGAGAATCCGTCGAAAAGAGTCATGGTGGGGAAAGCGTCGCAGGTATCCCCTATTCAAAGTGAAAAAAATGCACCGAAGAGACCACGCGAGATATTGGGATATTTGCCATCAACGAAGAAGCCCAAAAACATGAGCCACAAAGTGCAAGCGACATATAGTGAGGTCACTAAACTCATGCACAAAGACGGTTTGGGAGACAAGACCGCAGGCGAGAAATGGATAGACGTTGTCAGAAAGAAGAAACCGATCGAGAAGAGAATCAGATCGAATCCAAACGCTATTATCTTAACAAAAAAGGAGGGAGCGTCGTATGCCGATATCCTGAAGAAAATAAAATGTGACAAAGGCCTTGAAGAACTGGGTTCAAATGTGAGGTATATTAGAAAAACCCTCAAAGGAGACCTACTGATTGAATTAAAAAATCAAGCAGAAAAGAGAGCCGACACGTTCGAAAGCGCCCTAGAGGGAGTTATTGGTGAGATGGCCGTAATACAGCCAAAATCCCATAATATTACCATTGTGTGCAAAGACTTGGACGAGATAACCACCCCTGAAGAAATCTGTGAGGCATTACAAAAGGAGTGTGGGATCCAAAACCTGGGGAAGCAAAATATAAAAAATCTGCGGAAAACTCGAAGTGGCACTCAAATAGCCCTTATATGCCTACGAGCTGAGGATGCCAAAACTTTACTCAAGTGTGGTAAAGTTAAGATCGGGTGGTCTATCTGTCGCCTCCGGGAATTTTCACCTATTACTCGTTGTTTTAGGTGTTTCCAACTTGGACATATAGCACACAAATGTTGCAGCCCCATTGATAGGTCTTCCCTTTGTACACGTTGCGGAACCCCAGGTCACGTAGCAAAGTCATGTACAAATTCCCCAAGTTGTATGCTCTGTAAAGGGGAGCACTCCGTTTTAAGTACGGTTTGTCCTAAATACGCAGATATGTTGAAGACAACGAAATAATGAAAATATTGCAACTAAATCTCAACCATTGCGCTGCAGCACAAGACCTTCTGAAACAGACAGTGCTAGAAGAAAACATAGATGTCGCTCTATTAAGCGAACAATATTCTCAACGTTCGGAAAGCACTTGGAATAAAGATATAAGTGGCAAGGCGGCAATATGGGCCTGCAAAGGTCAAGCCTTCACATCACGTTCCAACGAAACCCATAACGGCTTTACATGGGCGAATATACAAGGAATATTTTTTGTAAGCTGTTATGCTCGTCCTAGTGCAACAATTAGCGAATTTGAAGACTTTCTCCTGGAGCTATCCCTAGAAATCAGAAGCAAATCGCCAATAATTATAGCGGGAGATTTTAACGCATGGTCTACTGCATGGGGTAGCAGAATTACTAATCATCGTGGTCGCCTCATTCTAGAATTTTTGAGTCAAACAAACCTTACGATTCTAAACAGTGGCACACAAAATACCTTTCAAAAGGGAAATAAAGGTTCAATAATAGATTTAATGTTTGTTAACGACTCGCTTAGCAGGCATACTAAGTGGAAGGTGTCAGATATGTACACAAATAGTGACCATATGGCTATAATTGCTGAGGTCTCGTTCTCCCAAGAAACGGAACACTGTCCGAGAAATACCTCCCGAAAACGAAGTTGGCGGCAAAAGGAATTTGATACTGACGTTTTTGAGAGTGTCTGGAGTACGGCAAATGCATCAGGCGAAAACGCAACCCAATTAGTATCCGCTGTGCGGAAGGAACTAGTTGCAGCTTGCGATGCAACTATGCGCAGGACGAGATACTATAACAATCGAAAGCCGGTATACTGGTGGAACGACGAAATTGCCAAGCTGAGGAAGCTCTGTCACTCAGCTAGACGCCGCCTACAGCGTAATCAGGGAAGTGATAACGAAATCAGCCTTAGAGAAGCATTTAAATGCCAAAAAAAGCTCCTGAAGTCAGCCATTATCCGTAGTAAGAGATCCTGTTTCGAAAAGCTCTGCGAAGAAGCCAACATAGACCCCTGGGGAACGGCATACAAAATTTGTATGTCGAAGTTCAAAACTAAGTCGCAGCAGCCCAAGAACGCATTATTTATGAAAAATGTTGTCGAAACGTTATTCCCGACACATGCCTCCATTTCCTTTATTAGACGAAACGAAGCTACGGAGCCACCTCTATTAGTAGTCACAGAAGACGAACTATTGGCTATTGTGAAAAAAATCAAAAACTCCAAAGCGCCTGGAATAGATGGTATACCAAATAGAGCCCTTAAAGAAGCCATAACTCTAAGGCCCGGTTTATTTGTTAACATGTACAATGCGTGTATATTAGAAGAGGTATTCCCCGACCCGTGGAAGATACAACGTCTGGTTCTACTGCCAAAGCCGAAAAAGCCACCAGAAGAACCTTCATCTTATCGACCTCTTTGCATGCTCGACACAATTGGGAAAGTGTACGAAAGCATTGTAAGAAACCGCTTGGAGATAGCAATCCAAAAAGCCGGCGGATTATCAGAGAGACAATACGGCTTTATTAGAAAGAGGTCCACTATCGACGCACTAAGAGAAGTAGTCGACACTGCGAAATGTGCAATAAGTGGAAAAAGATGGAAAGGTGGTACAAAAAAATACTGCGCGCTAATAACCCTGGATGTAAAGAACGCGTTCAACTCCGCAAAATGGGCAAATATAATAAAAGCTCTACACGATATACACGCTCCTCATTATCTAATAAATATTATAATGAGTTACTTTCAAAATAGGAGATTGCTATTCGAGACGGACGAAGGCACTCAGAGCTACACTATCTCCAGTGGAGTTCCGCAAGGCTCGGTTTTAGGCCCGCTGCTATGGAACCTGATGTACGACGGAGTGCTAAGAATACCGCAACCACAAAATGTGAAAACAATCGCATATGCGGATGACCTCATAGTGGTAGCTGTAGCTAAACATCTGGATGACCTTCGGATCAAATGCAACGACAGCATAAATGGTTTGCGCAAATGGTTCGCTACCATGAGTCTAGAGCTTGCTGAGCAGAAAACAGAAGTCCTGCTTATAAGCTCCAGGAAAATTGAGGAGAAAATATCGCTCACCATAGGAGAATGTAAGATTACTTCACAGACGCAGTTGAAGTACCTTGGGGTAATAGTGGACTCGCGACTCAAGTTCAAGGAACACTTGGAAAATGCGACGCGTAAAGCAAATAAAATAAATAATGCGTTATCTAGAATGATGGCAAATAAAGGCTGTGTGCGTTCCAGCCGACGATGTTTAATAGCTAAGGTAATAAGTTCAGTTATCCTGTATGCGGCTCCAATATGGATACAGGCGCTAGAAATAAAATCATATGCTAGACCGATTAACACAGTGCATAGACTTTCAGCAATACGCGTGATAAGTGCTTTCCGAACCATTTCAAATGACGCTGCTGAGGTACTAGCCAGTATGGCACCGATTGACATCCAGGGAGACGAATTCGCGCGAATATATAAATTGTCGGAGATGTCTACCACAGCAAAAAGAGGTGAGAAAATTAAAAGCATTGAAATGTGGCAGCAGCGGTGGCAAACTTCATGCAAAGGACGTTGGACCTACCGACTGATCTCGGACATACATTCGTGGATAGGTAGACAATATGGGGACCTTGACTACCACCTTACCCAAATACTCAGTGGGCATGGTTGCTTCAGAAGCTACCTATTCAAATATCGTCATGACGTTAGTCCATACTGTCCGACGTGTACAGAGTGTATAGAAGACTCTGAACACGTGTTCTTTTATTGCCCTCGGTTTTCAAGTATAAGGGAAAAGTTGAAAACCACCCTGGGGGGTAGTTTCTCGGTGGAAAATTTGACTGCACTTATGTGCGAGTCCTCTGTAAAGTGGAAAGCTGTTAGCGGAGCGGCAAATCTCATTATGACAAAATTGAGACATTTAGAACAGATTAGGCGTCAGTCAGTCCGTGCAATAGAGGAGACTTAAACGTCTTCTTCTCTCCCATGAAGTAATACTTTGTCCAGTGGTCCCGTGGGAGAGACATAAGGTGGGAGTAGGTTAGGTTTAGCGGATTAAAGTCCCGCACTCCGGCTTTCGATGCTTCCTCCTACTATAAAAAAAAAAAAAAAAAAAAAAAAAAAAAAAAAAAAACACTTAGCAATTGATATTGAGTTTCTCTAAATCATTTACTTCACTTATTTAAGTTAATTAACCTTCTTCATCTTACTGAAGTGGATATAAAGTTATAACGGCAGTGCATTTGGAAGAATTCCACAATATTATATTTGGGTACAAAGTCGATATTCTTGTATATACACACTTAGCAATCGATATTGAGTTTCTTTAAATCATTTACTTCACCTATTTAAGTTAATTAACCTTCTTCATCTTACTGAAGTGGATATAAAACCAAAACGGCAGTGCATTTGGAAGAATTCCACAATCTTATATTTGGGTACAAAGTCGATATTCTTGTATATACACTTTAAGCAATCGATATTGAGTTTCTTCAAATCATTTACTTCACTTATTTAAGTTAATTAACCTTCTTCATCTTACTGAAGTGGATATAAAGTTATAACGGCAGTGCATTTGGAAGAATTCCACAATCTTATATTTAGGTATAAAGTCGATATTTTTGTATATACACACTTAGCAATCGATATTGAGTTTCTTTCTAAATCATTTACCTCACCTATTTAAGTTAATTAACCTTCTTCATCTTACTGAAGTGGATATAAAACCAAAACGGCAGTGCATTTGGAAGAATTCCACAATCTTATATTTGGGTACAAAGTCGATATTCTTGTATATACACATTTAGCAATCGATATTGAGTTTCTTCAAATCATTTACTTCACTTATTTAAGTTAATGAACCTTCTTTAGCTTACTGAAGGTGATATAAAGCCATAACTGCAGTACATTTGGAAGAATTCCGCAATCTTATATTTGGGTACAAAGTCGATATTCTTGTATATACACACTTAGCAATCGATATTGAGTTTCTTTAAATCATTTACTTCACTTATTTAAGTTAATTAATATTCTTCATCTTACTGAAGTGGATATAAAACCATAACGGCAGTGCATTTGGAAGAATTCAACAATCTTATATTTAGGTATAAAGTCGATATTCTTGTATATACACATTTAGCAATCGATATTGAGTTTCTTCAAATCATTTACTTCACTTATTTAAGTTAATTAACCTTCTTCATCTTACTGAAGTGGATATAAAGCCATAACGGCAGTGCATTTGGAAGAATTCCACAATCTTATATTTGGGTATAAAGTCGATATTTTTGTATATACACTTTTAGCAATCGATATTGAGTTTCTTTAAATCATTTACTTCACTTATTTAAGTTAGTTAACCTTCTTCATCTTACTGAAGTGGATATAAAGTTATAACGGCAGTGCATTTGGAAGAATTCCACAATCTTATATTTGGGTACAAAGTCGATATTCTTGTATATACACTTTAAGCAATCGATATTGAGTTTCTTCAAATCATTTACTTCACTTATTTAAGTTAATTAACCTTCTTCATCTTACTGAAGTGGATATAAAACCAAAACGGCAGTGCATTTGGAAGAATTCCACAATCTTATATTTGGGTATAAAGTCGATATTCTTGTATATACACATTTAGCAATCGATATTGAGTTTCTTCAAATCATTTACTTCACTTATTTAAGTTAATTAACCTTCTTCATCTTACTGAAGTGGATATAAGGCCATAACGGCAGTGCATTTGGAAGAATTCCACAATCTTATATTTGGGTACAAAGTCGATATTCTTGTATATACACACTTAGCAATTGATATTGAGTTTCTCTAAATCATTTACTTCACTTATTTAAGTTAATTAACCTTCTTCATCTTACTGAAGTGGATATAAAGTTATAACGGCAGTGCATTTGGAAGACTTCCACAATCTTATATTTAGGTATAAAGTCGATATTCTTCTATATACACACTTAGCAATCGATATTGAGTTTCTCTCAATCATTTACTTCACTTATTTAAGTTAATTAACCTTCTTCATCTTACTGAAGTGGATATAAAGCCATAACGGCAGTGCATTTGGAAGAATTCCACAATCTTATATTTAGGTATAAAGTCGATATTCTTGTATATACACTTTAAGCAATCGATATTGAGTTTCTTCAAATCATTTACTTCACTTATTTAAGTTAATTAACCTTCTTCATCTTACTGAAGTGGATATAAAACCATAACGGCAGTGCATTTGGAAGAATTCCACAATCTTATATTTGGGTATAAAGTCGATATTTTTGTATATACACTTTTAGCAATCGATATTGAGTTTCTTCAAATCTTTTACTTTACTTATTTAAGTTAATTAACCTCCTTCATCTTACTGAAGTGGATATAAAGCCATAACGGCAGTGCATTTGGAAGAATTCCACTTTCTTATATTTGGGTACAAAGTCGATATTCTTGTATATACACACTTAGCAATTGATATTGAGTTTCTCTAAATCATTTACTTCACTTATTTAAGTTAATTGACCTTCTTCATCTTACTGAAGTGGATATAAAGTTATAACGGCAGTGCATTTGGAAGAATTCCACAATCTTATATTTAGGTATAAAGTCGATATTCTTGTATATACACTTTAAGCAATCGATATTGAGTTTCTTCAAATCATTTTACTTCACTTATTTAAGTTAGTGAACCTTCTTTAGCTTACTGAAGGTGATATAAATCCACAACTACAGTACATTTGGAAGAATTCCGCAATCTTATATTTATGTATAAAGTCGATATTCTTGTATATACACATTTAGCAAATTATATTGAGTTTCTCTAAATCATTTACTTCACCTATTTATCATTTACTTCCCTTTATTTAAGTTAATTTAACCTTTTCAATTTTTACCAAAATGGATATAAATTTTAACGGAGTGATTTTTAAAAAATTTAACCCTTTTTATATTTTTGGATAAAGTTTTTTATTCTTGTATATACACTTTGCAACGATATTGATTTTTTTCCCCCAAAAATTTTTCTTCACTTATTTAAGAAATTAACCCTTCACCCAATGGTGGGTATAAAGCTATAAAGGGTGATTTAAAAAAATTTTTACCTTCTTATATTTAGGATAAAAATTTTTGGGTATTCTTGATATACACCTTGGAATTTTAATTTTTGAAAATTTTCCAAATTTATTTCTTCATTTTTTTAAAAAATTAAATTTTAAACCTT
>NW_026090025.1:0-17123 GCF_024586455.1 Bactrocera neohumeralis | reverse complement strand
GAAATCCATATCAGGTTGCTTCAAATTATTAAATTCACATATTAAGTTAATTAACTCTCTTCATCTTACTAAAGTTGACATAAGACCATAACGGCAGTGCATTTGGAAAAAATTCCATAATTTTACATTTAGGTATAAAACCGACTTTCTTGCATGTAAAATTTAGAAATCCATATCAATTTGTTTCAAATTATTAATTCACATATTAAAGTTAATTAACTTTCTTCATCTTACTAAGGTTGGCATAAAGCCATAACGGCATTGCATTTGGAAAAAATCCACAATTTTACATTTAGGTATAAAACCGATTTTCTGGCATGTACACATTTAGAAATCCAAATCAAGTTGTTTTAAATTATTAAATTCACATATTAAAGTTAATTAACTTTCTTCATCTTACAGAAGTTGGCATAAAGCCAAAACGGCAGTGCATTTGGAAAAATTCCATAATTTTACAGTTAGGTATAAAACCGACTTTCTTGCATGTTCACATTTTGAAATCCACATCAAGTTGCTTCAAGTTATTAAACATATTAAAGTTAATTAACTTTCTTCATCTTACTAAAGTTGGCATAAAGCCATAACGGCAGTGCATTTGGAAAAATTCCACAATTTTACATTTAGGTATAAAACCGATTTTCTGGCATGTACACATTTAGAAATCCATATCAAATTGCTTCAAATCATTAGCTTCACATATTAAAGTTAATTAACTTTCTTCATCTTACTAAAGTTGGCATAAAGCCATAACGGCAGTGCATTTGGAAAAATTCCACAATTTTACATTTGGGTATAAAACCGACTTTCTTGCATGTACACATTTAGAAATCCATATCAAGTTGCTTCAAATTATTAAATTCACATATTAAAGTTAATTAAGTTCAAGTTTGCATAAGACCATAACGGCAGTGCATTTGGAAAAAATTCCACAATTTTACATTTAGGTATAAAACCGACTTTCTTGCATGTACACATTTAGAAATCCATATCAAGTTGCTTCAAATTATTAAATTCACATATTAAAGTTAATTAACTTTCTTCATCTTACTGAAGTTGGCATAAAGCCAAAACGGCAGTGCATTTGGAAAAAATCCACAATTTTACATTTAGGTATAAAACCCATTTTCTCGAATGTGCACATTTAGAAATCCATATCAAGTTGTTTCAAATTATTAAATTCACATATTAAAGTTAATTAACTTTCTTCATCTTACAAAAGTTGGCATAAAGCCAAAACGGCAGTGCATTTGGAAAAATTCCATAATTTTACATTTAGGTATAAAACCGACTTTCTTGCATGTACACATTTAGAAATCCATATCAAGTTGCTACAAATTATTAAATTAACATATTAAAGTTAATTAACTTTCTTCATCTTACTAAAGTTGGCATAAGCCAAAACGGCAGTGCATTTGGAAAAATTCCACAATTTTACATTTAGGTATAAAACCGATATTCTGGCATGTTCACTTTTAGAAATCCATATCAAGTTATTTCAAATTATTAAATTCACATATTAAAGTTAATTAACTTTCTTCATCTTACTCAAGTTGGCATAAAGCCAAAACGGCAGTACATTTGGAAAAAATTCCATAATTTTACATTTAGGTATAAAACCGACTTTCTTGCATATGTACACATTAAGAAATCCATATCAAGTTGCTTCAAATAAATAAATTCACATGTTAAAGTTAATTAACCCTCACCATCTTACTCAAGTTGACATAAGACCATAACGGCAGTGCATTTGGAAAAATTCCATAATTTTACATTTAGGTATAAAACCGACTTTCTTGCATGTACACATTAGAAATCCATATCAAGTTGCTTCAAATTATTAAATTCACATATTAAAGTTAATTAACTTTCTTCATCTTACTAAAGTTGTCATAAAGCCATAACGGCAGTGCATTTGGGAAAATTCCACAATTTTACAATTAGTTATAAAACCGATTTTCTGGCATGTACACATTTAGAAATCCACATCAAGTTGTTTCAAATTATTAAATGCACATATTAAAGTTAATTAACTTTCTTCATCTTACAGAATTTGGCATAAAGCCATAACGGCAGTGCATTTGGAAAAATTCCATAATTTTACATTTAGGGATAAAACCGACTTTCTTGCATGTACACATTTAGAAATCCATATCAAGTTGCTTCAAATCATTAAATTAACATATTAAAGTTAATTAGAAGTCTTCATCTTACTGAAGTTGGCATAAAACCATAAAGGCAGTGCATTTGTAAAAATTCCACAATTTTACATTTAGGTATAAAACCGAATTTTTGCATGTACACATTGAGAAATCAATATCAAGTTGCTTCATACTATTAGCTTCACATATTAAAGTTAATTAACCTTCTTCATCTTACTGAAGTTGGCATAAAGCCAAAACGGCAGTGCATTTGGAAAAATTCCATAATTTTACATTTAGGTATAAAACCGACTTTCTTGCATGTACACATTTAGAAATCCATATCAAGTTGTTTCAAATTATTAAATTCACATATTTAAGTTAATTAACTTTCTTCATCTTACAGAAGTTGACATAAAGCCATAAACGGCAGTGCATTTGGAAAAATTCCATAATTTTACATTTCGGTATAAAACCGATTTTCTTGCATGTACACATTTAGAAATCCATATCAAGTTGCTTCAAATTATTAAATTCACATATTAAAGTTAATTAACTTTCTTCATCTTACTAAAGTTGGCATAAAGCCATAACGGCAGTGCATTTGGAAAAAATCCACAATTTTACATTTAGGAATAAAACCGATTTTCTTGCATATCCACATTTAGAAATACATATGAAGTTGCTTCAAATCATTAACTACACATATTAAAGTTAATTACCTTTCTTCATCTTACTAAAGTTTACATAAAGCCATAACGGCAGTGCATTTGGAAAAATTCCACAATTTTACATTTAGGTATAAAACCGATTTTCCTGCATTTAAACATTTAGAAATCCATATCAAGTTGTTTCAAATTATTAAAATCACATATTAAAGTTAATTAACTCTTCTTCATCTTACTAAAGTTGGCATAAAGTCAAAACGGCAGTGCATTTGGAAAAATTCCACAATTTTACATATTGGTATAAAACCGATTTTATGGCATGTACACATTTAGAAATCCATATCAAGTTGCTTCAAATTATTAAATTCACATATTAAAGTTAATTAACTTTCTTCATCTTACTAAAGCTGGAATAAAGTCATAACGGCAGTGCATTTGGAAAAAATTCCATAATTTTACATTTATGTATAAAACCGACTTTCTTGCATGTACACATTTGGAAATCCATATCAAGTTGTTTCAAATCATTAGCTTAACATATTAAAGTTAATTTACCTTCGTCATCTTACAGAAGTTGGCATAAAACCAAAACGGCAGTGCATTTGGAAAAATTCCATAATTTTACATTTAGGTATAAAACTGACTTTCTTGCATGTACACATTTAGAAATCCATATCAAGTTGCTTCAAATTATTAATTTCACATCTTAAAGTTAATTAACTTTCTTCATCTTACTAAAGTTGGCATAAAGCCATAACGGCAGTGCATTTGGAAAAATACCACAATTTTACATTTAGGTATAAAACCGACTTTCTGGCATGTACACATTTAGAAATCCATATCAAGTTTCTTCAAATCATTAGCTTAACATATTAAAGTTAATTAACCCTCATCATCTTACTCAAGTTGGCATAAAGCCAAAACGGCAGTGCATTTGGAAATATTACACAATTTTACATTTAGGTATAAAACCGATTTTCTTGCATGTACACATTTAGAAATCCATATCAAGTTGTTTCAAATTATTAGCTTCACATATAAAAGTTAATTAACTTTCTTCATCTTACAGAAGTTGGCATAAAGCAAAAACGGCAGTGCATTTGGAAAAATTCCACAATTTTACATTTAGGTATAAAATTGATTTCTTTGCATATAGATTTAGAAATCCATATCAAGTTTTTTCAAAATATTAAACTCACTTATTAAAGTTTATTAATTTCTTCATCTTACGGAAGTTGGCATAAAGCAAAAACGGCAGTGCATTTGGAAAAATTCCATAATTTTACATTTAGGTATAAAACCGACTTTCTTGCATGTACACATTTAGAAATCCATATCAAGTTGTTTCAAATTATTAAATTCACATATTAAAGTTAATTAACTTTCTTCATCTTACTCAAGTTGTCATAAAGCCATAACGGCAGTGCATTTGGAAAAAATTCCATAATTTTACATTTAGGTATAAAACCGACTTTCTGGCATGTACACATTTAGAAATCCATATCAAGTTGTTTCAAATTATTAAATTCACAAAAAGTTAATTAACCTTCGTCGTCTTAATCAAGTTGGCATAAAGCCAAACGGCAGTGCATTGGGAAAAAAATACAGAATTTAACATTTAGGTATAAAACCGATTTTCTTGCATGTACACATTTCGAAATCCATATCAAGTTGTTTCAAATCATTAAATTCACATATTAAAGTTAATTAACCCTCACCATCTTACTAAAGTTGGCATAAAGCCAAACGGCAGTGCATTTGGAAAATTCCATAATTTACATTTAGGTATAAAACCGACTTTCTTGCATGTACACATTTAGAAATCCATATCAAGTTGTTTCAAATTATTAGCTTCACATATTAAAGTTAATTAACTTTCTTTATCTTACAGAAGTTGGCATAAAGCCAAAACGGCAGTGCATTTGGAAAAAATTCCATAATTTTACATTTAGGTATAAAACCGATTTTCTGGCATGTACACATTTAGAAATCCATATCAAGTTGTTTCAAATTATTAAATTCACATATTAAAGTTAATTGACTTTCTTCATCTTACTCAAGTTGGCATAAAGCCAAACGGCAGTGCATTTGGAAAAATTCCATAATTTTATATTTAGGTATAAAACCGACTTTCTTGCATGTACACATTTAGAAATCCATATCAAGTTGTTTCAAATTATTAAATTCACATATTTAGGTTAATTAACTTTCTTCATCTTACTAAAGTTGGCATAAAGCCATAACGGCAGTGCATTTGGAAAAATTCCACAATTTTACATTTAGGTATAAAACCGACTTCTTGCATGTACACATTTAGAAATCCATATCAAGTTTCTTCAAATTATTAAATTCACATATTAAAGTTAATTAACCTTCGTCATCTTACAGAAGTTGGCATAAAGCCATAAAAGAAGTGCATTTGGAAAAATTCCACAATTTTACATTTAGGTATAAAACCGATTTTCTTGCATATACATATTTTGAAATCCATATCGAGTTTCCTCAAATCATTAGCTTCACATATTAAAGTTAATTAGCTTTCTTCTTTTTACTGAAGTTGACATAAAGCCATAACAGTGCATTTGGAAAAATTCCACAATTTTACATTTGGGTATAAAACAAACTTTCTTCCATGTACACAGTTAGAAATCTATATCAAGTTGCTTCAAATCATTAGCTTAACATATTAAAGTTAATTAACCTTCTTCATCTTACAGAAGTTGGCATAAAGCCATAACGGCAATGCATTTGGAAAAATTCCAGAATTTTACATTTAGGTATAAAACCGGTTTTCTTGCAAGTACGCATTTAGAAATCCATATCAAGTTACTTCAAATCATTAACTTTACATAATGAAGTTATTTAATTTCTTCATCTTACTAAAGTTTATATAAAACCATAACGGCAGTGCATTTGGAAAAAGTCCACAATTTTACATTTAGGTATAAAACCGATATTCTTGCATGTACACATTTAGAAATCCATATCAAGTTGCTTCAAATTATAAAATTCACATATTAAAGTTAATTAACTTGCTTCATCTTACTAAAGTTGGTATAAAGCCAAAAACGGCAGTGCATTTGGAAAAATTCCATCAATTTTACATTTTGGATATAAAACCGATTTTCTCTCGTATACGCGCATTTAAGAAATCCATATCAAGTTGTTTCAAATTATTAAATGCACATATTAAAGTTAATTAACTTTCTTCATCTTACAGAAGTTGGCATAAAGCCAAAATGGCAGTGCATTTGGAAAAATTCCACAATTTTGCATTTAGGTATAAAACCGACTTTTCGTGCATTTACCATATCATTTGAAATCTATATCTTCTTCAATTGGCTTCAAATCATTAAAAATTCCGCAATTTTACATTTAGTTATAAAATCTTACTAAAGTTGGCATAAAGCCATAACGGCAGTGCATTTGGAAAAATTCCACAATTTTACATTTAAGTATAAAACCGATTTTCTTGCATGTACACATTTGGCAATCTATGTCGAATTGCTTCAAATCATTATCTTCACATATTATAGTTAATTAACGTTCTTCATCTTACTAAAGTTGGCATAAAGTCAAAACGGCAGTGCATTTGGAAAAATTCCACAATTTTACATTTAGGTATAAAACCGACTTTCTTGCATGTACACATTTAGAAATCCATATCAAGTTGCTTCAAATCATAAGCTTAACATATTAAGTTAATTAACCTTCTTCATCTTACTGAAATGGACATAAAGCCATAACAGCAGTGCATTTGGAAAAAAATTCCACAATTTTTCATTTAGGTATAAAACCGACTTTCTGGCATGTACACATTTAGAAATCCATATCAAGTTGCTTTAAATTATTAAATTCACATATTAAAGATAATTAACATTCTTCAACTTACAGAAGTTGGCATAAACCAAAACGGCAGTGCATTTGGAAAAATTCACAATTTTAAATTTAGTATAACACCATTTTCTGGCATGTACATTTAGAAAAATCCATATCAAGTTGCTTTTCAAATCATTAGCTTCAAACATATTAAAGTTGTCATTAATAAATTCTTTCATCTTACTAAAGTTGGCATGAAGCCATAACGGCAGCGCATTTGAAAAAATTCCACAATTTTACATTTAGGTATAAAACCGACTTTCTGGGATGTACACATTTAGAAATCCATATCAAGTTGCTTCAAATTATTAAATTCACATATTAAAGTTAATTAACCTTCTTCATCTTACTAAAGTTCGTATAAAGCAAAAACGGCAGTGCATTTGGAAAAACTCCACAATTTTACATTTAGGTATAAAACCGACTTTCTTGCATGTTACACATTTAGAAATCCATATCAAGTTGCTTCAAATTAATAAATTCACATATTAAAGTTAATTAACTTTCTTCATCTTACTAAAATTTTCATAAAGCCATAACGGTAGTGCATTTGGAAAAATTCCACAATTTTACATTTAGGTATGAAACCGATATTCTGGCATGTACACATTTAGAAATCCATATCAAGTTGCTTCAAATCATTAGCTTCACATATTAAAGTTAATTAACCCTCACCATCTTCGTCAAGTTGGCATAAAGCCAAAACGGCAGTGCATTTGGAAAAATTCCATAATTTCACATTTAGGTATAAAACCGATTTCTTGCATGTACACATTTAGAAATCCATATCAAGTTTCTTCAAATTATTAAATTCACATATTAAAGTTAATTACTTTCTTCATTTTACCAAAGTTGGCATAAAGCCATAACGGCAGTGCATTTGGAAAAAAATTCCATAATTTTACATTTAGGTATAAAACGGACTTTCTTGCATGTACACATTAAGAAATCCACAACGAGTTGCTTCAAATCATTAGCTTCACATATTAAAGTTTTTTAACCTTCTTCAACTAACAGAAGTTGGTATTAAGCCAAAACGACAGTGTATTTGGAAAAAATCCACAATTTTACATTTAGGTATAAAACAGATTTTCTGGCATGTACACATTTAGAAATCCATATCAAGTTGTTTCAAATTATTAGCTTCACATATTAAAGTTAATTAACTTTCTTCATCTTACTAAAGTTGTCATAAGGCCATAATGGCAGTGTATTTGGAAAAAATCCACAATTTCACATTTAGGTATAAAACCGATTTTCTGGCATGTACACATTTAGAAATCCATATCAAGTTGCTTCAAATCATTAGCTTCACATATTAAAGTTAATTAACTTTCTTCATCTCACATAAGTTGGCATAAAGCCAAAACGGCAGTGCATTTGGAAAAAATCCACAATTTTACATTTAGGTATAAAACCGATTTTCTGGCATGTACACATTTAGAAATCCATATCAAGTTGCTTCAAATTAATAAATTCACATATTAAAGTTAATTAACTTTCTTCATCTTACTAAAGTTGGCATAAAGCCAAAACGGCAGTGCATTTGGAAAAATTCGTAATTTTACATTTAGTATAAAACCGACTTTCTTGCATGTACACATTTAGAAATCCATATCAAGTTGTTTCAAATCATTAGCTTCACATATTAAAGTTAATTAACCTTCGTCATCTTACTAAAGTTGGCATAAAGCCATAACGGTAGTGCGCTTGGAAAAATTCCACAATTTTACATTTAGGTATAAAACCCATTTTCTGGCGTTTAAACATTTAGAAATCCATATCAAGTTGCTTCAAATGACATAAAGCCATACCGGCAGTGCATTTGGAAAAATTCCACAATTTTATATTTAGGTATAAAACCGACTTTCTTGCATGTACATATTTAGAAATCCATATCAAGTTGCCTCAAATCATTAGCTTAACATATTAATGTTAATTAACCCTCACCATCTTACTCAAGTTGGCATAAAGCCAAAACGGCAGTGCATTTGGAAAAAATTCCACAATTTTACATTTAGGTATAAAACCGATTTTCTTGCCTGTACACATTTAGAAATCCATATCAAGTTGTTTCAAATTATTAAATTCACATAATAAAGTTAATTAACTTTCTTCATCTTACAGAAGTTGGCATAAAGCTAAACCCCGAGTGCATTTGGAAAAATTCCATAATTTTACATTTAGGTATAAAACCGACTTTCTTGCATGTACACATTTAGAAATCCATATCAAGCTGCTTCAAATTATTAAATTCACATATTAAAGTTAATTAACTTTCTTCATCTTACTAAAGTTGGCATAAAGCAAAAACGGCAGTACATTTGGAAAAATTCCACAATTTTACATTTAGGTTTAAAATCGATTTTCCTGCATTTAAACATTTAGCAATCCCTTTCGAGTTGACTCAAATTATTAACGTCACATATTCAAGTTAATTAACTTTCTTCATCTTAGTAAAGTTGGCATAAAGCCATAACGGTAGTGCATTTGGAAAAAATTCCATAATTTTACATTTAGGTATAAAACGGACTTTCTTGCATGTACACATTTAGAAATCCATATCAAGTTGCTTCAAATTAATAAATTGCACATATTAAAGTTAATTAACTTTCATCATCTAACTAAAGTTGGCATAAAGCCATAACGGTAGTGCATTTGGAAAAATTCCAGAATTTTACATTTAGGTATAAAACCGAATTTCTTGCATGTACACATTTAGAAATCCATATCAAGTTGCTTCAAATCATTAAATTCACATATTAAAGTTAATTAACCATCTTCATCTTACTCAAGTTGGCATAAAGCCAAAACGGCAGTGCATTTGGAAAAAATTCCATTATTTTACATTTAGGTATAAACCGATTTTCTTGCATGTACACATTTAGAAATCCATATCAAGTTGTTTCAAATCATTAAATTCACATATTAAAGTTAATTAACTTTCTTCATCTTACTAAAGTTGGCATAAAGCCATAACGGCAGTGCATTTGGAAAAATTCCACAATTTTACATTTAGGTATAAACCGACTTTCTTGCATATAAACATTTAGAAATCCATATCGAGTTGCTTCAAATCATTAACGTCACATATTAAAGCTAATTAACCTTCTTCATCTTACAGAAGTTGGCAAGAAACCAAAACAACAGTGCATTTGGAAAATTCCACAATTTTACATTTAGGTATAAAACCGACTTTCTTGCATGTACACATTTAGAAATCCATATCAAGTTGCTTCAAATTATTAAATTCACATATTAAAGTTAACTAAATTTCTTCTTCTTATAGAAGTTGGCATAAAGCCAAATCGACAGTGCATTTGGAAAAATTCCACAATTTTACATTTAGGTATAAAACCGACTTTCTTGCACGTACACATTAAGAAATCCATATCAAGTTGCTTCAAATCATTAGCTTAACATATTAAAGTTAATTAACTTTCTTCATCTTACTGAAGTTGGCATAAAGCCAAAACGGCAGTGCATTTGGAAAAAATTCCACAATTTTACATTTAGGTACAAAACCGACTTTCTTGCATGTAAACATTTAGAAATCCATATCAAGTTGCTTCAAATTATTAAATTTACATATTAAAGTTAATTAATCTTCTTCATCTTACTGAAGTTGGCATAAAACAATAACGGCAGTGCATTTGGAAAAAATTCCACAATTTTACATTTAGGTATAAAACCGATTTTCTTGCATGTACACATTTAGAAATCCATATCAAGTTGCTTTAAATCATTAACGTCACATATTAAAGTTAATTAACTTTCTTCATCTTACTAAAGTTGGCATAAAGCCATAACGGCAGTGCATTTGGAAAAATTCCACAATTTTTCATTTAGGTATAAAACCGACTTTCTTGCATGTACACATTTAGAAATCGATATCAAGTTACTTCAAACTATTAAATTCACATATTAAAGTTAATTAACTTTCATCATCTTACTAAAGTTGATATAAAAGCTTAACGGCCGTGTATTTGGAAAAATTCCACAATTTTACATTTAGGTATAAAACCGATTTTCTTGCATTTAAACATTTAGAAATCCATATCAAGTTGATTCAAATCATTAACGTCACATATTAAAGTTAATTAACCTTCGTCATCTTACAGAAGTTCGCATAAAGCCAAAACGGCAGTGCATTTGGAAAAATTCCACAATTTTTCATTTAGGTATAAAACCGACTTTCTTGCATGTGCACATTTAGAAATCCATATCAAGTTGCTTCAAATCATTAGCTTAACATATTAAAGTTAATTAACCTTCTTCATCTTACTCAAGTTGGCATAAAGCCAAAACGGCAGTGCATTTGGAAAAAATTCCACAATTTTACATTTAGGTATAAAACCGATTTTCCTGCATTTAAACATTTAGCAATCCATATCGAGTTGATTCATATCATTAACGTGACATATTAAAGATAATTAACACTCACCATCTTAATCAAGTTGACATAAAGCCAAAACGGCAGTACATTTGGAAAAAATTCCATAATTTTACACTTAGGTATAAAACCGACTTTCTTGCACATGTACACATTTAGAAATCCACATCAAGTTGCTTCAAATCATTAGCTTTACATATTAAAGTTAATTAACCTTCGCCATCTTACAGAAGTTCGCATAAAGCCAAAACGGCAGTGCATTTGGAAAAATTCCACAATTTTGCATTTAGGTATAAAACCGATTTTCTTGCATGTACACATTTAGAAATCCATATCAAGTTGCTTCAAATCATTAAATTCACATATTAAAGTTAATTAACACTCACCATCTTACTCAAGTTGACATAAGAAAATAACGGCAGTGCATTTGGAAAAAAATACGTAGTTTTACATTTAGATATAAAACTGGTTTTTTTGAATATACACATTTAGAAATCCATATCAAGTTGCTTCAAATCATTAAATTCACATATTAAAGTTACTTAACTTATATCATCTTACTAAAGTTGGCATAAAGCCATAACGGCAGTGCATTTGGAAAAATTCCACAATTTTACATTTAGGTATAAAACCGATTTTCCTGCATTTAAACATTTAGAAATTCATATCAAGTTGCTTCAAATCATTAGATTTACATATTAAAGTTAATTAACTTTCTTCATCTTACTAAAGTTGGCATAAAGCCAAAACGGCAGTGCATTTGGAAAAAATTCCATAATTTTACATTTAGGTATAAAACCGACTTTCTTGCATGTACACATTTAGAAATCCATATCAAGTTGCTTCAAATTATTAAATTCACATATTAAAGTTAATTAACTTTCTTCATCTTACTAAAGTTGGCATAAAGCCATAACGGCAGTGCATTTGGAAAAATTCCACAATTTTACATTTAGGTATAAAACCGATTTTCTCGTATTCACACATTTGGCAATCCATATCGAGTGGATTCAAATCATTAGCTTCACATATCAAAGTTAATTAACCTTCGTCATCTTACAGAAGTTGGCATAAAGCCAAAACGGTTAGGTATAAAACCGAATTTCAAGCAAGTACTCATTTAGAAATCCATATCAAGTTGCTTCAAATTATTAAATTCACATATTTAAATTAATTAACCTTCGTCATCTTACTAAAGTTGGCATAAAGCCAAAACGGCAGTACATTTGGAAAAAATTCCATAATTTTACATTTAGGTATAAAACCGAATTTCTTGCATATACACATTTAGAAATCCATATCAAGTTGTTTCAAATCATTAAATTCACATATTAAAGTTAATTAACTTTCTTCATCTTGCGGAAGTTGGCATAAAGCCAAAACGGCAGTGCATTTGGAAAAATTCCACAATTTTACATTAAGGTATGAAACTTGTTTGCCTTCATTTAAACATTTGGCAATCCATCTAGAGTTGATTCAAATCATTAACGTCGCATATTAAAGTAAATTAACCTTCATCATCTTACAGAAGTTCGCATAAAGCAATAAACGGCAGTGCATTTGGAAAAATTCCACAATTTTTCATTTAGGTATAAAACCGACTTTCTTGAATGTACAAATTTAAAAATCCATATCAAGTTGCTTCAAATCATTAGCTTCACATATTAAAGTTAATTAACCTTCGTCATCTTACAGAAGTTGGCATAAAGCCAAAACGGCAGTGCATTTGGAAAAATTCCACAATTTTTCATTTAGGTCTAAAACCGATTTTCTTGCATGTTAACATTTAGAAATCCGTACCAGGTTGCTTCAAATCATTAGTTTCACATATTAAAGCTTAAATAACTTTCTTCATCTTACTAAAGTTGGCATAAAGCCATAACGGCAGTGCATTTGGAAAAATTCCACAATATTACATTTAGGTATAAAACCGATTTTGTTGCATATACACATTTAGAAATCCACAACGAATTGCTTCAAATCATTAACTTCACATACTAAAGTTAATTAACCCTCACCATCTTACTCAAGTTGACATAAAGCCATAACGGCAGTGCATTTGGAAAAAATTCCATAATTTTACATTTAGGTATAAAACCGACTTTCTGGCATGTACACATTTAGACATCCATATCAAGTTGCTTCAAATCATTAGCTTTACATATAAAGTTAATTAACCTTCGCCATCTTACAGAAGTTCGCATAAAGCCAAAACGGCAGTGCATTTGGAAAAATTCCACAATTTTGCATTTAGTATAAAACCGATTTTCTGGCATGTACACATTTAGAAATCCATATCAAGTTGCTTCAAATCATTAGCTTCACATATTAAAGTTAATTAACTTTCTTCATCTTACTAAAGTTGGCATAAAGCCAAAACGGCAGTGCATTTGGAAAAATTCCACAATTTTACATTTAGGTATAAAACCGACTTTCTTGCATGTACACATTTAGAAATCACAATCGAAGTTGCTTCAAATCATTAGCTTCACATATTAAAGTTAATTAACTTTCTTCATCTTACAGAAGTTCGCATAAAGCCAAAACGGCAGTGCATTTGGAAAAATTCCACTATTTTACATTTAGGTATAAAACCGATTTTCTTGCATTTACACATTTAGAAATCCATATCAAGTTGCTTCAAATCATTAGCTTCACATATTAAAGTTAATTAACTTTCTTCATCTTACAAAAGTTCGCATAAAGCCACAACGGCAGTGCATTTGGAAAAATTCCACAATTTTACATTTAGTTATAAAACCGATTTTCTGGCATGTACACATTTAGAAATCCATATCAAGTTGCTTCAAATCATTAGCTTCACATATTAAAGTTAATTAACCTTCGTCATCTTACAGAAGTTGGCATAAAGCCAAAACGGCAGTGCATTTGGAAAAATTCCACAATTTTACATTTAAGTATAAAACCGATTTTCCTGCATTTAAACATTTAGAAATCCATATCAAGTTGCTTCAAATCATTAGCTTAACATATTAAAGTTAATTAACCTTCGTCATCTTACAGAAGTTCGCATAAAGCAAAAACGGCAGTGCATTTGGAAAAATTCCACAATTTTACATTTAGGCATAAAACCGACTTTCTTGCATGTACACATTTAGAAATCCATATCAAGTTGTTTCAAATTATTAATTTCACATATTAAAGTTAATTAACCCTCTTCATCTTACTAAAGTTGGCATAAAGCCATAACGGCAGTGCATTTGGAAAAAATTCCATAATTCTACATTTAGGTATAAAACCGACTTTCTTGCATATACACATTTAGAAATCCATATCAAGTTGTTTCAAATTATTAAATTCACATATTAAAGTTAATTAACTTTCTTCATCTTACTAAAGTTGGCATAAAGCCATAACGGCAGAGCATTTGGAGAAATTCCACAATTTTACATTTAGGTATAAAACCGATTTTCTTGCATGTACACATTTGAGAAATCTATATGAAGTTGCTTCAAATAATTAGCTGAACATATTAAAGTCAATTAACCTTCTTCATCTGACAGAGGTTGGCATAAAGCCAAAACGGCAGTGCATTTGGGAAAATTCAACAATTTTACATTTAGGTATAAGACCGATTTTCTTGCATGTACACATTTAGAAATCCATATGAAGTTGCTTCAAATCATTAGCTTCACATACTAAAGTTAATTAACTTTCTTCATCTTACTAAAGTTGGCATAAAGCCAAAACGGCAGTGCATTTGGAAAATTCCACAATTTTACATTTAGGTATAAAACCGATTTTCCTGCATTTAAACATTTAGAAATTCATATCAAGTTGCTTCAAATCATTAACGTCACATATTAAAGTTAATTAACCTTCTTCATATTACAGAAGTTGGCATAAAACCAAAACGACAGTGCATTTGGAAAAATTCCACAATTTATCATTTAGGTATAAAACCGACTTTCTTGCTTATACACATTTAGAAATCCATATCAAGTTGCTTCAAATCATTAACTTTACATATTAAAGTTAATTAGCTTTCTTCATCATACAGAAGTTGGCATAAAGAAAAAACCCCGAGTGCATTTGGAAAAAATTCCACAACTTTACATTTAGGTATAAAACCGACTTTCTTGCATATGCACATTTAGAAATCCATATCAAGTTGTTTCAAATCATTAGCTTAACATATCAAAGTTAATTAACCTTCGTCATCTTACAGAAGTTCGCACAAAGCAAAAACGGCAATGCATTTGGAAAAATTCCACAATTTTACATTTAGGTATAAAACCGATTTTCCTGCATTTAAACATATAGCAATCCATATCGAGTTGACTCAAATCATTGACGTCACATATTCAAGTTAAATAACCTTCGTCATATTACAGAGGTCAGCATAACGTCGAAACGTCAGTGCATTTGGAAAAATTCCACAATTTTTCATTTAGGTATAAAACCAATTTTCCTGATTGTTCAAATTTAGAAATCCATACGAAGTTGCTTCAAATTATTAGCTAAACATATTAAAGTTAATAAACCCCCATCATCTAACTCAAGTTGACATAAGACCAAAAATGCAGTGCATATGGAAAATATTCCACAATTTTAGATTTATGTATACAACCAATTTTCTGGCATGTACACATTTAGAAATCCATATCAACTTGCTTCAAATCATTAGCTTCACATACTAAAGTTAGTTAACCTTCTTCATTTTACAGAAGTTGGCATAAAGCCAAAACGGCAGTGCATTTGGAAAAATTCCACAATTTTAGATTTAGGTATAAAATCGATTTTCTTGTATATAAACATTTAGAAATCCATATCAAGGTGTTTCGAATCATAAGCTTAACATATTAAAGTTAATTAACCGTCGTCATCTTACATAAGTTCGCATAGTGTATTTGGAAAAATTCCACAATTTTTCATTTAGGTATAAAACCGAATCTCTGGCATGCTCACATTCAGAAATCCATATCAAGTTGTCTCAGATCATTAGCTTCACATATTTAAGTTAATTAATCTTCATCATCTTACTGAAGTTGGCATAAAGCCAAAACGGCAGTGCATTTGGAAAACTTCCACAATTTTAGATTTAGGTATAAAATCGATTTTCTTGCATGTAAACATTTAGAAATCCATATCAAGGTGTTTCGAATCATTCGCTTAACATATTAAAGTTGATTAACCGTCGTCATCTTACATAAGTTCGCATAGTGTATTTGAAAAAATTCCACAATTTTTCATTTAGGTATAAAACCGAATTTCTGGCATGTTCACATTTTGAAATCCATATCAAGTTGCTTCAGATCATTAGCTTCACATATTAAAGTAAATTAACCTTCACCAGCTTACAGAAGTTGGCATAAAGCCAAAACGGCAGTGCATTTGGAACAATTCCACAATTTTTCATTTAGGTATAAAATCGACTTTCTTGCATGTACACATTTGGAAATCCATTCAAATTATTAAATTCACATATTCAAGTTAATTCACCTTCGTCATCTTACTCAAGTTGGCATAAAGCCAAAACGACAGTGCGTTGGGAAAAATTACAGAACTTTACCTTTAGGTATAAAACCGACTTTCTTGCATGTACACATTTAGAAATCCATATCAAGTTGTTTTAAATCATTAGCTTAACATATCAAAGTTAATTAACCTTCGTCATCTTACGGAAGTTCGCGCAAAGCAAAAACGGCAAAGCATTTGGAAAAACTCCACAATTTCACATTTAGGTATAAAACCGATTTTCCTGCATTTAAATATTTAGCATCCCATGTCAAGTTTATTCAAATCATAAACGTGACATATTAAAGGTAACTAACCTTCGTCATCTTACAGAAGTTGGCCATCACGGCACAGCATTTGGAAAAATTCCGCAATTTTTCATTTAGGTAAAAAACGGATTTACCTGCATTTAAACATTTAGCAATCCATATCGAGTTGATTCATATCATTAACGTGACATATTAAAGATAATTAACACTCAATATCTTAATCAAGTTGACACAAAGCCTAAACGGCAGTACATTTGGAAAAAATTCCATAATTTTACACTTAGGTATAAAACCGACT
>NW_026090024.1:0-19672 GCF_024586455.1 Bactrocera neohumeralis | reverse complement strand
CACTACACAAATACACAAAATACCCCAAAAAAACACACAAAAAGAGACAGAGACGCAGTCTTCACACGTGGTGCCTATGCGATGCTTGACCTTTTTTTTTTGGCATTTTTTTTTTTTTTTTGCATTTCTCCTCTCAATTTTTTGTTGCGGCTCTATAGGAATCGGAAGAACAAAAAAAACAGGAGCGTTTTTTTTTGTTTTATCGTTTGCTTTCTTTTTTTTGTTTTTTGTTGCGTGTGTACGTGCTTTTTGTCACATTCATTTTGCTTTATTATTATTTTTTTTAAACATAAGATTTTTTATTGCAGCTCCCGAAGAGCAACACACACACACACACATATATATACTCCTTAGTTTGGCATGGAAGATCCTTCGCAAGAGGTTCGGCGTATTCTGTCGAACAATACGGTTCAGGAATCGCTGGACTATCTCGCGTCGATCTCTCGCACCATCGATGAGAGCTCGTCGAACTCAAGGCGGTCATTGGCGGCTCGTACAAAGACCTCATCACCGCCTGCGACCGCGTGATGGGGATGGAGAAAACTTGCCACGATCTCATGCACTTGAAAGACTTCTTGGCGGAGGCGAACTCACGCGCCCTTTTCGTCACCACCGTCTTCGAAATTGCTTTAGCCGCCGTGCGTTGGAAAGGCGAGGAAGTCTCACAGACATCGTCGCGCTTCTCAACTACAACGACGCCAAGAAAAAGAAAGAGATTACCGTTCGACCAGACGGGGACGCGGAAGAAAGACAAAGCGGTTAGGCCCTCTGCGACGGCCGCGGAAGGTGATGACGTCTCCATCTCCACTGCGTCGGCTGCGCTGACAAAGCTCGCGCGGATGCAACAGCAGCAGCGGCGGGACGCCGAGTCGACAAAAGATCTTTTCACGACGACGACGACCACGGCCAAAGACGGAGAGGATGCATTGTTCTTGCACCTGCAGCAGCAGTTTCTCTCTGAGGGCCTTCTTGCCGCCGATGCGCTTGTCGAGGCTGCACGGGTGCTCTCGTTCATTGCCGACCAAATCACGCAGACAAAAAGGGCACGACCGTCAAGATCGCATTCGTCTCCTCGAGAGCCCTCCAGACAATCTCTCCCCCTTCTTCCTTTTTCTCTCCTGGACAGCCCCAAATCGTGCGGAGCTCATTCCCGCTAGCAGCGTCGATTCAAAGCGAAGTGGTGCGCGTTTTTTCTGGCAATCTGTGGGGGAAACGGCCCACGCGGGCTACACAAGACAATTGCTTGCGCGTGAAGGCTGGCGTCTGCGCCGACGCCGGGGCCGTCGTGCGCTTTGCTGTAAATGTGTCCTTTGCCCACTTGATGCAACGCGAGAAGGAAGAGAACACATCCGCAGGAAAGAGCGCCTTTACCCGCGCCGGTGGGCGGCAGACGAGAGCTGGCGGCGTCGACGTCGACGACAACGACGATGCTTTTTCTTCCTCAGAAGAACACGCCGCCTACGCACGAGAAAGCCTGGAGCGTTTGAAGGCGGCCGCAGTGGAAAAGCTTGCGGAGTATCACCGCGCGCTTGTGCTGCTGCGACCGGGTCGGGAGGCGATGCTTCCCTTTTTAGCGCTGCTTTAAGTAAATTAACGGGCGAATCCTCGATTGACCCGCCAGAGCGCCGGAAGAGGAGAAGGAGAAGAAGAGGAGGAACGGCATCGCACGGCCGTCTCCGATGCCGATTTGGACTTTGAAAAAGTGAGGACGCTGCGAGAGTCGTCGGTGCAGCTCTTCGACGATCTTTTCACGTCTGCGGCGTCGCCCGAGTTTTCCGCCGCGGTTGTCCTTGCAAGATTGGTAGAATGTGTCGTGGCAGAGTCCGCGGTGGCGTGCCGACAATTGCTGAAGGCGCGCGCTTTGGCGAAGGCGCCGGCAGCCCCTCACCGTCAACGCTGGATGCCGCGGCCATGGCTCTTCGCGAGACACTTCAGCTGCCTTCTTGTCTTTTCTTCTCCACGAGCCAGACCAGCGCGTTGCCGCTTCCACTGCACGATGAAAGGGTGCGGAGGCCACGGCAAGCACATTGCTTCCGTGTGTGAATGACTCCGCTACTTCGCTGTCCACCTTTCTCTCCAATCGGTGGTTCTCTTCCGGTCCTTCACCGTCTTTTTATAGACCTTGAGGCACGCTTGAAGGACTCCTCTGTGGGCATGGGGGCGATGGACCCGGCCGGAACAGAAAAGGAGCTCCTTACCTGGCAGGACCTGCTCGGGGCCAAGTCCGCTTTTTCTTGTTGGAACGGGGCGGGGATCCTGTCACGGCCCGCACCACCACCACCACCACCATCACAGCCGAGGCACGGGGTGCTACCACACCGGAGAGACAGGGGGCCACGCTGGTTGAGAGCACTACAGGCGAGCGGTCGCCCTCACTCGCTGGACAAGAAAATGCGTTGAACAGCTATCTCACCCCCGACAAGGCCCGCCTCCTTCTGCGCTCCACCGCACTCTCACCCCGGTTCTCTCTCCTCCGCAGGGTGGAGAAGGCCGCGGTCACGGAGGAAGTGCTGTCTTTTTGGCAAGTACGGGGAAGACGACACGTCTGCCCCGCGACTGCTGTCCGAAGTCGCCAAGCAGCAGCGACGGAAAGCGTTCACGCGGTTCTTGCTGGGCGCGATAAGAGCGGAGCGCACGGGACGCCTTCGCACAGGAGCCAGACGCGAAAGCCATGACGACTTCTTCGTCGTCCACCGCCACGGCCACCGGGACGGGGCCGCCGCTGACCGCGCTACTTGCCTCCTTCCGGAAGTGGGAGGTGTTTGAGTTGGAAACAGTTGAGCCCTTCATTGTGGCGACGATGAAGCATTTTTGTGCGGAGCCACTCGCCGCCACCTTTGCCGTTGCGTGCAAGCGTCTTCTTTCGCGGTCCAGCGCGGAGGACCACATCAGCGTCTCTCCAGAGCCTTGGAGGAGCGGGTCACGGTGGCAGGGCTTCGACGCACCGTGGAACCGATGTCGCGGCCACGAGCGCGGCACTCACGCGCTACCTCGATGGGCTTTGTCGGCAAGCAGCAGCAGCAGCAACAGGCACCGCGGAAACGATGGCAGCGAATCTGTCGAAGGACAACGTACTTCGGTTGAGGTCAACACATTTTCCGAGTCCGGTTGCGGCCGCTGGTAAGATCCTCTTCCCCGTGGCCACTGCTGTGATCGCGCTACTGCGGGGATCTACTGCTCAGGAAGGAGCCGAGGCCTTGCAGCGCCACGAAACGGAGGCCCTCGACCGAACGGGGCCGGTGCGTTCTCGAATTTGTGTTGGACCCCCACGCGGGAGGCGTCGGCATTGAGGACAGCGACGGCGACACTGCCCACGCGAGGGACACCTCTTCTCTTTTGGCTTCTTGCTGAGCTTGACGGACGAGGCGGCAAGGACCAGGGTGTAGGCGGCTGCGGAAAGCGTGGAACTTTTTTCAACGACGGAGGCGGTAGCGGCTTTGTCCGATGTGAGGAGGAGTCGTCGTATCCTGCCCATTTTTTTCAGAGTGGAAGGGCGTTGCGAGCCCACCCAGAGCCGTTGGGAGTCAGGGTCTCACGGGAAGGACCCGCAGGCAGCAGCACTGCACCGCCCCTGCAAAGAGCAGTTCTATCATCACTTTGCACGGCTGGCGCGCGCTGTCTGTCAGCTCCCCTTATTCTTCCACGCAAGCCGGACGGACGCCAACGATAGTGACCTGTCTTCTAGTGAAAGAGCACTGGCGCAGCAGTTGCTGGCACCGCTCCTTCCTTGGGCGCGTGCCGCCGTCGAGCAATTCACATCGGCAGAAGCTGCGCTCTCGTTTCTTTCTCTTCTTCATTTTCCTTCGCCAGCAGCAAAGAGTCGCTCAGTGGGGCCTCGGCTGATCATGCAGCCACCGCAACGCAGGCCGCGACGGCGGTGGCGAAGCTGTGCGAATTGTCGCAGGTCGCCTTGACCGTGTCGACGGCCTTGGGTGACATTGCCCGGTCTCAACAGAGCCACGCCGTGGCGGACGGGACGACGGGGCTGCACGACGCAGAGACGGCGCTTGTCGCGCTGCTAAGAAAGTGCCGCGCGCGCTGGCACGCCACCGTGTCGAGCGAGTTCCGGGCTGGTTTGCTGTGCGGGTACGAGGCCGATCTCGTGTCTCTTACCTCACAGGTCGCGGGCAATGTGCAGTCTCGCGGCAGGGAGGGAGCGGTCCCCTCGTCGCTGAAGCAGCGGTCACACGCTCGGACGCTCTTCCGCATGCAGAACGCGCAGAACTGGCGGCCTGCCAAGGCAACTTCACTGCCGACGGCTTCTGCCACAAACGGCGCTGCTTCACACTCGGCGGCGGTGCCTGACGCTGGTGCCACCTATGCCCCGTTTCAGCTCAGCAGCCACCTGTCCTTTCTCCTGTTCAAGCTCGAAGGCATCTTGCTCTCGGCATCAAGCTTACCTCGTTGACCAGCAACGCGGCGGCGGTATGATGGATGGCGAGCGTAGCGGAGGGTGGATGGGAGGGAGGCGATGCAGGACAGCTACCGTGCGCTCGCAACGACGACACTGGAGACGTTTCGGGCAGATGTCGCCGATCATCTGCTTTTGCGCTTTTTTCCTCGTCCGCCCCTTCCCGCCGCCCCGCCGCGGCGGGGATGGGGGGAAGAGAAGGAGGAAGAGGAGAAAACGGAGGCTTTCTCACTCAAACCGATGCACGTGCCGAACGAGAGTGCCTTCTGCAAGACATGTGGCTCCAGCTCTACTTAGACGTCGACGTGACAACGCGACTGTGGCTTTACAGTTCGTCCCGTTTCTCTGCGTCTCCTCGTTCTTCCCCGATTGGTTCACAGAAGCGGCAGGAGCTACTGAACTTTCTTTGCTCCTGCTATGACCCCGTGGAGTGGCGGAGCGCGGGGCTCGCAGAGGTGCTTGACAACCACGCCCGCTCCATCCTCGAGCGGACCGCCTTGTCCTTTGGCTTCCCCAGTGACGTCTTAGCGACTGCCACTTCCGCCACATCGTCTTCGTCGTTGTCGTCGTCGGCGGCGAGGGACGAAAAAACGCACAGACGATTCCACTCGCCGTGCAATCTGCCCGCGAGGTTGAGCGCTTCTCTCTCTTGCCCATCGCCTCTACCGCGAGTGCGGCCTCCAGCATCCTCGGCTCTTTGGGAGTGCGTAGCGGTGGCGGCCTCTGCCTTTGCCCCAACGTCCACCACCACGTCCACCGTTGCCGTACTAAACCCCGCTGTTGTCGATGTTGTGGATGCCGCCGCCACCACCACCACTACGGCGCGCTACAGCAGCGGCATGGAGCAGACGCGTCCGATGGAGCTGCAAGACGCGAAAGTGCGGCGTCCACCACATCCCATCGGCTCTGAAACTCATCTTGGCGCCAACGCACTCGCACTCTGCCTTGTGGGGGACCACGCAGAGAGGATGGAATACGTTGTGGGGCCAACCACCACCACCATCGTCGTCGTCGCAGCAACAGCAGCAGCAGCAGCGTCGAGCACAATCTGGAGATCAGCAGCACTCTCTCAAGTGATGACGCTTTTTTTTACTGCCGTGTAGCGGGCGAAAGGTCTTTTTGCTGTGAAGAAAAAAACAAAGAGAAAAAGAAAAAGTGTCTTCTTCTTTATCTTCTTTGCTCTCAGCCGTTTCTGTCGCTTCCTTTTTTTTTTTTTTTTGTGTGTGTGCCCTGCCGTTGTTGTTGTTGTTTCTTTTCCCCCCCCACTTTTTTTTTTTTTTTAGGTGCACATGCACGCCGTATGCTCGGACACTGATTCTTTCGAAGTTTTTTTTTTTCCCACTGTTAAAACTCTTTTCAGGAATTCTTGTGTTTGTGTGTGTGTGTGTGTGTGTGTGTGTGTGTGTGTGGGTGTGTGTGGATGTGTGTTGTCGCACATTGTTGCCATCTGATTGTCCTTGTTTCGGTTGCGCAGGTAGAGTCGCGTTTTCCACCAGGTTCAAGCAAAACAAGCAACCAAACAAATTAAAAAAAAAAGAAAAATATATATATATATAAATGAAAAAGAAAAAGAAAAAAGGAAGAGAAGAGAGGAGTTTATGAGAAGACATGTCAACGAGTGAACGGCGAGTAATGACGGGAGTTTTCCTCGTTTTTTCCCTCTGCCCCCACTCCAACTTCTCAAAAAGTGAAGCAAAAAAAAAGAAAAAAAAAAGATAACTGCGAAGAGTGTCGTAGCCTGTTTCAGAACGTATCCATCTTGCACGCTTTTTTTTTTGCTTCTTGTCCTTGTCTTGTTTTCACGTTTTATTTTTTTCTTCTCCCTTTCCCCCTCTTTTAACTTCCGCAAGAGTTGCAGCGCGTTCTTCGAGTTGTCTCTTTTTGTTTGTTTTTTGGACTTTTTTTTTGCTTATTTCATTTTTCTCTATTTCCCACTTTTTTTCCGTTACCTTCTACCTGCTTCTAGCAATTGTTTCCCCCCCCTTTTCCTGCGTGTTGTTCTCCTTCATTTTTTTCTTTTCTCCTTTTTTCATTCCTCCTCCATTTTCTCCTTCTCCCCCCTCTCCCCTCATTACACTCATGGAAGGAAATCTGGCAAAGGAAGGTAACGTGAATGAGCTACGCAAGTGGCTGAAGGCACACCCCTGAGCGCGTGAATGTGCCACTTCGCCCTGCCAGCTTTACCTCTTGTATTTGACCATTCTCGGCTTGTCGAAGGGAGAGATTCTGGTCCTTCAGCAGGGGCGCCCCAACCGCTACGACGACACCGTGCGCATGCTCTGTGAGGAATTTGGAGCCGACCCTGACGCTCTAATGGAGGCGAAGGCAACACCGCCGTCCACCTCGCGGCGGAGACGAACGATCCGCTTATTCTGACCTATCTGGTCTGTAAACGCAAGGCAAAGATGTCTCCAAACCGCTACGGTGAAACACCCTTAGAATACGCACGACGAAAGGCCCCCGGCACCGAATGCGTCTCCATCCTGCAGCGCGAGGTTGACCTGCGGGAATCGTACATGCAGCGTGCCAGTGCGATGGAACGGGATCGCCAAGAGGAAGAAAAGAACTTGCTTTCTCTTCGTCACCGCTTAGACTTGCTAAAAATCAAAGACAGCGACGAAGACTCAGAGGAGGCGGTGGCAGCAGCAGCAGCAGCAGCAACAGGTATGGCCGGCAACCGCGGCGGCGGCGGCAGTAGTAATAAAGGGATGAATGCGCAGACCCACGCTATTGGCCCCGGGGGGTGGACCCTCGTCGTCTCTGCTGCTGTCGCTCCCGCAGCCCATGCCATCGTCATCGTCGGCCATGGGGCGCATTGCCCCCACTTCCCTCCTCCTCCCCGCACATAGGAGCAGGATCACGTTCTTCGCCTTTAAATCACACAGGCAGCAGCGGCGGTTTGCCTCGGCAGACGACGAGCCCACTGTGCAGCGGATGTCCGAGTGGGGTGCCACCCCGGCCGCCCTCCGTCGCGAGCGCGACATCTCTAGTGAGGTTGTCTTTCAAGAAAAAGACCTGGATCTTTTTCGACAAACCTTTGGCAACGGCTACACCTACTTGGAGTGCGAGGATCACTACGAGATACGCGGCCTGCTACCCTACAAGTTCAAAGGCAGCGAATACTTCACACCCGTGATCATCTCCCTGTACAGACCCCAACGGGGCATTCCGCAGCTGAGGCCGTCCACAGGCGGCGGCGTGAATCAATCGGACAGCGTGACGAGCTCTACCTTCACCGGCCCTGACGGCGATGCCCAATGGCAGGTGAGCTACAGCCGATACCGCGCCGTACTCGATTTTGAACGCATGAACGACTTCGCCATAAGCCGAAAGGCAGAGTATATTGACCCTCTTAGCGGCGCCATCATGCCTAGCAGCTCTGACGCGGCGTGCTGCACCTCCCTGGTGAGTTTTGTCCAGCAATGCATTATCGAAAACTTTGAGCGGACCGCGCCGATGGTGACCAAGGCGTCTGCCTACGCCTTCGACATCCAGCCTTCCTTGGCGGTCTTGGAGTCGCCTGTAGACTTTTTCCGGCACCACCACAGTTCCAGCGCACCGGTGTACTCCCAAAATGTTCTGCTCAAGCGTGACCATCAGCGAGTGTGGGCCTATCGTGTTCTGCAGGATCTTTCCCGCTTTGGCGACGGACTTTTACCTTTGATCTCAAGGGTCGCTCCGCCACCGGCGTGATTCCCATCTACCGCGAGAAAAGTAGCGACAGCGATGTCCTGGTGCTAACGGTTTCTCCAAACACGCAACGGGGTGCGAACGGGACTTTCCTTCCACACAGCCAAACCGCGCTGACTCGAATCGTGTGAATGCAGGAGAACACCACCGCTTCGCGGACGCGTCCAGTCGACACGGAACTCGTCTTTGCCGTGCGCACGATGATTTACTTCCCGGCAGCCAACGAGGAGGGCGACGATGCGACGGGTCCGTTTTCCTCCCCGCGCGGCTTCTCGAGCTTTCCTCGCTTTTACTTGCGGGACTGCTGCGACCCTGCCACCCGGCAGCTGCAGCGAGACCCCGCCCGCGGCGGCGGCGGCTTTGAGCGCAGCTACACCAAGGCCAACTACTACTGTTTCCGCTCTCTTTAGAGAACCCCACCACGGGACTTGTGCGCCGTGACGTACTGCAGCCCTGCGTGGACCACTGGCTTCTCGCACAGCGAGCGGCGCTCGCGAGGGCGGTCGAGAAGGACCGAAAGCACAAGACGCCGCTGCAGGGGGGGCCGGCGCCGCACCACCACCGCCACCAATTCCGGTGAGCGCGGACGGAGAGCTATGCGACATGCTAACCACCTTGCAAAGAAGCTCTCCGCGGCTCTTGTGGAGTTTCTCGAAGGTATCGCCGGTCAAACAGCGGGCAGGCGGCTCTTCGCAGTGTCAACACGCAGCTCGATGTTTTATTCTCGGAGGCGTCTGGCGACAGTCGTACATCGTCGCCGGTCTCGGGGTGCCGACGGCGTCTGGCCTCGAAAGCAATGGAAGACTATGCCTTCTCTGCTTCAAGCGTCAGAAGACGATTGTGTTCCAGCCCTGTCGGCACTCCGCATGTTGCATGGAATGCGCGCAGAACTTGATGAACCACACGCGTGAGGGCCACTTTTCTTGTCCGGTGTGCCGCTCAAGGTGGAGGAGGTGCAGGAAATCTACCTGTGATGTGCATTTCATCTTTGTTGGCTTTTTTTTTCATTCCCTCTCTGTGTTTCTTTTTTTTTCTCGTTGTTTCTTTTTGTTCCCCCTTCTACCTGGCCGCTTAATGGCTCCATATTGACATTTTTTTGCTGGGAAGACTCATTTCCATTATTTTCTCTCTTTCACATTTTCTTGCTGTTGAACGCCGCGCCGTGTGTTTGTGTACGTGAGTACTATTCTTGTGCAAGACTGCTTCTTTTTTTTTTTTTTGAATCCGTTCTTCTTTGCTCTTGCTCGCCTGTCACAAACGTCCTTTTAATTTACTTGGCTTTGCGACACGTATACAGAGACGTCTCGCTCTGGCCGAGAAAGCATGAACACACAACACACACACACACACACACACACACACACACACACACACACACACACACACACAGACACATACACGCCGTTGCGTTGACGGGACCGAGCAACGGCGAGCAGATTGCGATCCACTGCTCTCCTCCTCTTCACGCGAATGAACGGGTCTCCTAAGTCCTCCTCTTTCTTGTGCCTCTCCCACTTCCTTTTTTCGTTTTGGCTCTTCTCTTGTCCCTCACGTTTGAATGAACGGCTTGGTAGTTAAGCTTCCTAAGTCAAAAGACGAACAGCTACTCTAATCCCACAGTCCCTCCCATCTCCACTCTTTTCCCGCTTTCCCTCTGAGTTGTGCCTTCCCATGGAGGTCCTTTTTTTCGTTTTGGCTCTTCTCTTTGCTTGTCCCCCCACGCTCATTCACGAGCTGATCTATTCTTCTCCCCTGCCCACCTTTCCACTGCTCTTCTCCCCGCCCCGCGCGCGAACTTCCCCATGGCGCATAAAACGCCGTGCGGCCCGTCTCGGCACTCTCTCTCGCCGCTGTCGCGGTTCTGGCGACGCTGGCGGTCGCGGATATGGAGCTGACGAACAGCTACTCGCTTACTGGTGCCACGTACAGCAGCTTCACCTACACCATCTCGAAGAGCATCCCCAACCAGCGCGTGCCGGTCAACGTCGCGCTGAGTGCATCGAACGTCACTGACGGCGAACTGCTGGTGATTCTGGCCGGCTGGGCCGACAACGCCGAGCACGGGGAGTACGCCTTCACTGTGGAGGTGAGCAACTTTATCTTTGAGGACAGCACGTTTATTGTGCGCGATGCGATGTCCTTCCGGCGGACGGCGTCCTCACCATTCAGTCCCTGCAGGCCGTCAACAGCGCGTCCGCGCTGAGCCCATTCGACTTCAGCGCCCTCTCCTCACGCACAACCTCACCATCTCGCTCGCCAACATCTTTGTCCTGCTGGAGAAGCAGTCGGCGAACCTGCCCATCATCGTGGTTGGCGGCAGCACGCTCCGCCCTCGGGCACCGCGGTCGACTACTACACTGCGCTGCAGATTACCGCCCTGAAGAGTTCCGGGCGGCAGCTCCGCGATGCAGTTGTCGGGAAGCACCTCGGCGCAGGACCTCATCACCGTCACCAACCACGCCCTTGTCTCACTGTCGAACGCGCACTGCTGCGGCTTGAAGGACGGCGTCGTTGTGCTTGAGCGACCCCTGTCGCTGTCGAACAACAGCTACTTCCGCATTCGCGACGTCCTGGCTGACTCGTGCACCAAAGAGTGGACCACCGACAGCACTCTCTACCGCGTGCCACCCACCGTGGTCGACGCGCAGGGCGGCAGCATCTCCGTCGGGACACAGTCCGTGTTCGTGCTGCAGGACATCGTCGCGCGCGGCTCAACCGTGTTGAAGGGTACCTCAACACGCAACTCGCTCTGGGTGAGGACAGCACCGTGTCGTTGCTTAACATCACCGCCTCCTCACTGTGCACGACCTGCTCCGGCGGTCTCCCTACCTCGAAAGCCGCCTCCTCCCGCCTCTACGCGAGCAGCTGGACGCTCAGCGGCTCGGCGACGACTGGCTACGCAGCCGCTGGACTCAACGACGCCACCGCCCTCGACAGCGCCGGCCGCGACGGCAGCGGCAAGTGCGGCTCCTCGTTTTGCCTCCCCGGCAACACGATCGGCGCCCGAGCTCGGCGTGCCAGTGCACGTGCAAGCCCAACACCTTCCTGCCCGGGTGCCAGGACAAACAAGACCTGACCACCACCGCCAGCGTGCAGCGACGAGCACTGCACCACCTGCGTTAGCTTGAAGCCCAATGCGACAAGTGCCGCATTGGCTTTGCGGTCGTCTCCCTCAAAGTGCGCGCGGGTGCAGTGCACTGTACCGGGCTGCACGCAGTGCGCGCTCACCGACGTGAACCGGTGCGAGCAGTGTTGCGGCGGCTACGTGCTGACGAATGGGAAGTGTCAGGAATGTGCAAGCACTGGCTGTGCGGACTGCTCCGGCAACGTCGCGGTGTGCAAGAAGTACTTCGAGGGCTACTCGCTGGTCAATGGCAAGTGCACGGGGACGAGATGTCTGTGCGGTGCCCGGCTGTTCTAAATGCAAAAGTGACGATTACACGCAGTGCGAGAAGTGCGCGTCTGGCTATCGCCTCACCTCGACGTACACGTGCGAGGCATGCGCGGAGCCGAACTGCGACTGCTGCGACGGCAGCGTCACCAAATGTGAGGCCTGCAAGGACAGTTACTACCTCACAGCGGTCAGCCAACTTGGTCAATTGCAAGTATTGCAGCGTCACCAGCAGCCGTCGGTGCCCCAGTGTGTAAGCGGGTACGGTCCCGGCGGGTGCCAACGTGCTGTGGACAACTGCGAAAATGTGCGTTGCTTGCCAAACAGCGTTTTGCAAGGACTTTGGACGGCGGATGTACACCGTGTCAGCAACTTTTGGGCACACAAACAGTGTGTCAGCGGGCGCGTTCTTAACTGAAGAAGCACTGCGTGCGCATACAGTCGTCGGGCCACGGCCGCCCCAACGCCGCCGCCGGTCTGATCACCCTTTTCGTGGCGGCTGTTTTAGCATACGCCCTATAATTGCGCGACCGGACCGACGCCCTTTGCCACCCGGCACTTCCACCTGGTGCTGCCGACGTGCCGTTCCCCCGCCCTCTCCCCTCTCCCCCTCTGCCTCGCCTTTTCCCTCTGCGTTTTGGGCGATGGCGCTCCTGTTGCGGTCTCTGTTTCCAGCCGCATCGAGTGAAAGAGAGAGAGAGAGCGGTGTATAGGTCCTGCCGCGCGTCCGTTGACGCTGCGGTTACCCCGTTCCCGCTCTTGCAAGCTTCTGCCGCTTCTTTGCCTCGCCACGACATCGTCCGCTTCCTTTTCTAATTACTTCTATTCTTAGCAAAGAGACGCTTCTTTTCTTTCTTTTTCTTGGAGTGGTAGCGACCATTGTACGCCGTTGTTTCCTTCTGCCCCGCCCTCTCCTCTTTCCCTCCCAACGCAAACGGACCCTCGACGCTACCTTCTCGTTCTCGCTTCCCGCTCACGTGGCGTGGCGGTGTACAGCGAACGGAGGCAGGAGTTGTGTGGGAAACCGAAGGAAACACGAGCGATAGACAAATCCAAGACCGAAAGCGCGGTTTTCCTTTTTTTTTTTTCCCATTGTTTTTTCTTTTGTTTCTCTCCGTTTTTTTCCGCTGCCGGAACAATAGTTTGGCTGCTATGAGAGAACTGTAACGAGCCGCTGACAAGGCGACGGGAAGGAGCGCGAACGGTGGAAACAGCGGAGGCTTGTTCGGTTTGCTTTGCGCTGGCCTTACCTCCGTTGCACGCCGCTGGTGCTGTGTCCCGTCCTCTTTGTCCGCTTTCTAATTGACTTCTTTTTTTTCATTCTTTCATTTTTTTAACACTCATCTTTTTCTTCTTCCCTTACTCTTTTTTTTTGTTTGTTTGCGGAAACGAGGCCGCACCATCTGCCTTTCCATTTTCGCATGTTTTCTTCTTTTTTAATTGTTTGAGCGTAACCACGCTCTCTGTATCCCCCATAACGTGTGAACAGCACACGCATGTGATGTTCTTGTATTCTCCCATGTGCATCATCGTCTGCATTTCTTTTTTTTTCCCCCTCTGCCCCTTTCTGCCCTACTAACAGAACTTTACATTGCGTTTTCTTTTGTTCTTTTGACTTCCTTTCTTCTAATGTGTTTAGCACTTTGTATTCCCTTCCTCTTTTCTTTCTTTCCAGCCTCGGCCATTGACTTTATTTGGTTTCCCCACGCTCGCTGTTTGACATCCCATCCCCTCCTCGCGCTGCTGCTGCGTGTGGTTCTTCTTCTTCTCTTTCTTTGCCTCCACCGCCCTATCTTCGACGCCCGGAAAAAACACCTCTTTTTTTTGTTCCTCGTCGCTCTCGCACGGCAGAGCACACGTGGAGCGCGCAGCCAGCCCACACGTACAGTAGTGACAGCCCTCGCGGAGAAGTGGTGGTGCTTTGCACTTTGTCTGGTGTGGGCTGACTGCGTGGACAACTGCGCGCTTTACACATACGGCCGCTCTCCTTTCCTCTCTCTCTTCTTTCCCTGCGCTTCCCGTGTCTGTGTCGTGCGCTTTCCTCCTGGGTCACTGTCCCAAACCGTTGAGCACCACCTTTTTTTTTAAATTTTTTGTGTGCCTTTTTTCTATTTATTAGTTTTTTTTTTTTTTGCAAAAGGCTTGCGTGAATCTGTGCTGCTCCACCAACGTGTGCTGTCTCCGTCTTGTCTCCCTTCGAGTTGTTTGTGCGTACCTGGAAACGCCGTTCTTTCTCGCATTTACGGCCGGTGTTTGCCGTCTTCGTTCTTCGCCGCACTCGGCCCACCAGACCCTTTTCCATCTCCATTGGTGGTGCGTGGTGCTGTCTTTTTTTCCTCCTCCTCTTTTCCGCCTTTCCTTTATCCCCTCACTCCTTTCTTCTCTATCTTTTTTTTTGCTTTTGCACGGCACACGTGCCAACACGGGGGTGCAATGGCAGCACCCTTTCTGCAATGCAAGAAGGGAAGGAGGAGATGGGAAGCTAAAGTGACATGAGCACGCAAAGGCGGCGACACAGGATGAAGAAGACTGGCCCGCAAGCGAGCAACAACAGCGAGGAACCGCCCAGCCAATCGCTTTGTTTTCTCTTTTTCTTTCTTCTACTGTTTTTTTTTTCTGTCTTCGGCCCCAACGTCACCTTTCCCCGCCTTTGGTGCGCTCTCTCCCCTCTCTCATCGTGGGCGCAGGCTGCACGCCGCGCCACGTGAGCATGAAGGCACTTCGTGCACTCTCGCTCACCTTGGCGATGCGTGTGGTGCAGACTGGATGTGTAGATGTGGCGCCGGGAGGAGGCGAGAAAGAAAGGAGGAGGAACAGTTTTACCTCACGCTACTTCCCCCACCCTCCTTTCCCTGTTTCCCGCTTTCCCTCCTACGCCTTTTCACGCACACGTGAAGACACACACCCACACCCACACCACACACACACAGACACATACACGCCGTTGCGTCGACGGGACCGAGCAACGGCGGGCAGATTGCGATCCACTGCTGCATCTCCTCCTCTTCCTCCTCCTCTGCCCCCTCACGTTCGAATGAACGGGTTTGGTAGTTAAGCTTCCTAAGTCAAAAGACACCCCTAATCCCACAGTCCTCCCTCTCCACTCTTTTCCTCCCGCTTTCCCTCTGAGTTGTGCCTCTCCCACTTCCTCTTTTTCGTTTTGGCTCTTCTCTTTGCTTGTCCCCCCACGCTCATTCACGAGCTGATCTATTCTCTCCCCACCTTCCCATTGCTCTTCTCTCCGCCCCGCGCGCGAACTTCCCCATGGCGCATAAAACGGTGCGTCCCGTCTCGGCACTCCTCCTCGCCGCTGTCGCGGTGCTGGCGACGCTGGCGGTCGCGGATATGGAGCTGACGAACAGCTACTCGCTTACTGGTGCCACGTACAGCAGCTTCACCTACACCATCTCGAAGAGCATCCCCAACCAGCGCGTGCCGGTCAACGTCGCGCTGAGTGCATCGAACGTCACTGGCGGCGAACTGATTCTGGCCGGCTGGGCCGACAACGCCGAGCACGGGGAGTACGCCTTCACCATGGAGCTGAGCAACTTTATCTTTGAGGACAGCACGTTCATTGTGCGCGATGGCCTTCCGGCGGACGGCGTCCTCACCATTCAGTCCCTGCAGGCCGTCAACAGCGCGTCCGCGCTGAGCCCATTCGACTTCAGCGCCCTCTCCCTCACGCACAACCTCACCATCTCGCTCGCCAACATCTTTGTCCTGCTGGAGAAGCAGTCGGCGAACCTGCCCATCATCGTGGTTGGCGGCAGCACGCTCCGCTCCTCGGGCACCGCGGTCGACTACTACACTGCGCTGCAGATTACCGCCCTGAAGAGTACCGGCGGCAGCTCCGCGATGCAGTTGTCGGGAAGCACCTCGGCGCAGGACCTCATCGCCGTCACCAACCACGCCCTTGTCTCACTGTCGAACGCGCACTGCTGCGGCTTGAAGGACGGCGTCGTTGTGCTTGAGCGACCCCTGTCGCTGTCGAACAACAGCTACTTCCGCATTCGCGACGTCCTGGCTGACTCGTGCACCAAAGAGTGGACCACCGACAGCACTCTCTACCGCGTGCCACCCACCGTGGTCGACGCGCAGGGCGGCAGCATCTCCGTCGGGACACAGTCCGTGTTCGTGCTGCAGGACGTCGTCGCGCGCGACTCAACCGTGTTGAAGGGTACCAACACGCAACTCGCTCTGGGTGAGGACAGCACCGTGTCGTTGCTTAACATCACCGCCTCCTCACTGTGCACGACCTGCTCCGGCGGTCTCCTACCTCGAAAGCCGCCTCCTCCCGCCTCTACGCGAGCAGCTGGACGCTCAGTGGCTCGGCGACGACTGGCTACGCAGCCGCTGGACTCAACGACGCCACCGCCCTCGACAGCGCCGGCCGCGACGGCAGCGGCAACTGCGGCTCCTCGTTTTTGCCTCCCCGGCAACACGATCGGCGCCCCGAGCTCGGCGTGCCAGTGCACGTGCAAGCCCAACACCTTCCTGCCCGGGTGCCAGGACAAACAAGACCTGACCACCACCGCCAGCGTGTGCAGCGACGAGCACTGCACCACCTGCGTTAGCTCTGAAGCCCAATGCGACAAGTGCCGCATTGGCTTTGCGGTTGTCTCCTCAAAGTGCGCGCGGGTGCAGTGCACTGTGCCGGGCTGCACGCAGTGCGCGCTCACCGACGTGAACCGGTGCGAGCAGTGCCGCAGCGGCTACGTGCTGACGAATGGGACGTGCCAGGAATGCGCAAGCACTGGCTGTGCGGACTGCTCCGACAACGTCGCGGTGTGCAACAAGTACTTCGAGGGCTACTCACTGGTCAATGGCAGGTGCACGGGGACGTGCATGTCTGTGCGGTGCCCGGCTGTTTTAAATGCAAAAGTGACAATTACACGCAGTGCGAGGAGTGCGCGTCGGGCTATCGCCTCACCTCGACGTGCAAGTGCGAGGCATGCGCGGAGCCGAACTGCGACCGCTGCCACGGCCGTGCCACCAAATGTGAGTCCTGCAAGGACAGTTACTACCTCACAGCGGTCGCCACCTGCTCCCCCGGTCCCTGCAACGTGGCCAATTGCAAGTACTGCAGCCCCAGCAGCAACTTTTGGTGCACCCAGTGTGTCAGCGGGTGCGTTCTTAACTTGAAGAAGCTCTGCGTGCGCATACAGTCGTCGGGCCGCGGCCGCCCCAACGCCGCCGCCGGTCTGGTCACCCTTTTCGTGGCGGCTGTTTTAGCATACGCCCTATAATTGCGCGACCGGACCGACGCTTTTTGCCACCCGGCACTTCCACCTGGTGCTGCCGACGTGCCGTTCCCCCGCCCTCTCCCTCTCCCCTCTGCCTCGCCTTTTCCCTCTGCGTTTTGGGCGATGGCGCTCCTGTTGCGGTTTCTGTTTCCAGCCGCATCGAGTGAAAGAGAGAGAGAGAGCGGTGTATAGGTCCTGCCGCGCGTCCGTTGACGCTGCGGTTGCCCCGTTCCCGCTCTTGCAAGCTTCTGCCGCTCCTTTGCCTCGCCACGACATCGTCCGCTTCCTTTTCTAATTACTTCTATTCTTAGCAAAGAGACGCTTCTTTTCTTTCTTTTTCTTGGAGTGGTAGCGACCATTGTACGCCGTTGTTTTCCCTTCTGCCCCGCCCTCTCCCCTTTCCCTCCCAACGTAAACGGACCCTCGACGCTACCTTCTCGTTCTCGCTTCCCCGCTCACGTGGCGTGGCGGTGTACAGCGAACGGAGGCAGGAGTTGTGTGGGAAACCGAAGGAAACACGAGCGATAGACAAATCCAAGACCGAAAGCGCGGTTTTCCTTTTTTTTTTTTTTTTCCCATTGTTTTTTCTTTTTGTTTCTCTCCGTTTTTTTCCGCTGCCGGAACAATAGTTTGGCTGCTATGAGAGAACTGTAACGAGCCGCTGACAAGGCGACGGGAAGGAGCGCGAACGGTGGAAACAGCGGAGGCTTGTTCGGTTTGCTTTGCGCTGGCCTTACCTCCGTTGCACGCCGCTGGTGCCGTGTCCCGTCCTCTTCGTCCGCTTTCTAATTGTCTTCTCTTTTTTTTTCACTCTTTCATTTTTTTAACACTCATCTTTTTCTTCTTCCCTTACTCTTTTTTTTTTTTGTTTGCGGAAACGAGGCCGCACCATCTGCCTTTCCATTTTCGCATGTTTTCTTCTTTTTTAATTGTTTGAGCGTAACCACGCTCTCCTGTATCCCCCATAACGTGTGAACAGCACACGCATGTGATGTTCTTGTATTCTCCCATGTGCATCATCGTCTGCATTTCTTTTTTTCCCCCCTCTGCCCCTTTCTGCCCTACTAACAGAACTTTACATTGCGTTTTCTTTTGTTCTTTTGACTTCCTTTCTTCTAATGTGTTTAGCACTTTGTATTCCCTTCCTCTTTTCTTTCTTTCCAGCCTCGGCCATTGACTTTATTTGGTTTCCCCACGCTCGCTGTTTGACATCCCATCCCCTCCTCGCGCTGCTGCTGCGTGTGGTTCTTCTTCTTCTCTTTCTTTGCCTCCACCGCCCTATCTTCGACGCCCGGAAAAAACACCTCTTTTTTTGTTCCTCGTCGCTCTCGCACGGCAGAGCACACGTGGAGCGCGCAGCCAGCCCACACGTACAGTAGTGACAGCCCTCGCGGAGAAGTGGTGGTGCTTTGCACTTTGTCTGGTGTGGGCTGACTGCGTGGACAACTGCGCGCTTTACACACACGGCCGCTCTCCTTTCCTCTCTCTCTTCTTTTCCTGCGCTTCCCGTGTCTGTGTCGTGCGCTTTCCTCCTGGGTCACTGTCCCAAACCGTTGAGCACCACCTTTTTTTTTTCTGTTTTTTGTGTGCCTTTTTTCTATTTATTAGTTTTTTTTTTTTGCAAAAGGCTTGCGTGAATCTGTGCTGCTCCACCAACGTGTGCTGTCTCCGTCTTGTCTCCCTTCGAGTTGTTTGTGCGTACCTGGAAACGCCGTTCTTTCTCGCATTTACGGCCGGTGTTTGCCGTCTTCGTTCTTCGCCGCACTCGGCCCACCAGACCCTTTTCCATCTCCATTGGTGGTGCGTGGTGCTGTCTTTGCTTTTCCTCCTCCTCTTTTCCGCCTTTCCTTTATCCCCTCACTCCTTTCTTCTCTATCTTTCTTTTTGCTTTTGCACGGCACACGTGCCAACACGGGGGTGCAATGGCAGCACCCTTTCTGCAATGCAAGAAGGGAAGGAGGAGATGGGAAGCTAAAGTGACATGAGCACGCAAAGGCGGCGACACAGGATGAAGAAGACTGGCCCGCAAGCGAGCAACAACAGCGAGGAACCGCCCAGCCAATCGCTTTGTTTTCTCTTTTCCTTTCTTCTACTGTTTTTTTTTTTTTTCTGTCTTCGGCCCCAACGTCATCTTTCCCCGCCTTTGGTGCGCTCTCTCCCCTCTCCCATCGTGGGCGCAGGCTGCACGCCGCGCCACGTGAGCATGAGGCACTTCGTGCACTCTCGCTCACCTTGGCGATGCGTGTGGTGCAGACTGGATGTGTGGATGTGGCGCCGGGAGGAGGCGAGAAAGAAAGGAGGAGGAACAGTTTTACCTCACGCTACTTCCCCCACCCCCTCCTTTCCCTGTTTCCCGCTTTCCCTCCTGCGCCTTTTCACGCACACGTGAAGACACACACCCACACCCACACTCACACACACAGACACATACACGCCGTTGCGTCGACGGGACCGAGCAACGGCGGGCAGATTGCGATCCACTGCTGCATCTCCTCCTCTTCCTCCTCCTCTGCCCCCTCACGTTCGAATGAACGGGTTTGGTAGTTAAACTTCCTAAGTCAAAAGACACCCCTAATCCCACAGTCCTCCCTCTCCACTCTTTTCCTCCCTTTCCCTCTGAGTTGTGCCTCTCCCACTTCCTTTTTTTCGTTTTGGCTCTTCTCTTTGCTTGTCCCCCCACGCTCATTCACGAGCTGATCTATTCTTCTCCCCACCTTTCCATTGCTCTTCTCTCCGCGCGCGAACTTCCCCATGGCGCATAAAACGGTGCGTCCCGTCTCGGCACTCCTCCTCGCCGCTGTCGCGGTTCTGGCGACGCTGGCGGTCGCGGATATGGAGCTGACGAACAGCTACTCGCTTACTGGTGCCACGTACAGCAGCTTCACCTACACCATCTCGAAGAGCATCCCCAACCAGCGCGTGCCGGTCAACGTCGCG
>NW_026090023.1:0-24370 GCF_024586455.1 Bactrocera neohumeralis | reverse complement strand
TAACTCAATATCGATTGCTAAATGTGAATATACAAGAAAATCGATTTATACCTTAATATAAGATTGTAGAATTCTTCAAAATGCACTGCCGTTATGGCGTTATGTCTACTTCAGTAAGATGAAGAAGGTAAGAGAACTTAAATATGTTAAGCTTATGATTTGAAGCAACTAAATATCGATTGCTAAATGTGTATATTCAAGAAAATCGACTTTATACCTTAATATAAGGATTGTAATTACTTAAATGCCCCGTTAGCATTTAATCTGTGTGATAAATGACTTACACTAGCATCTTTAATTGTTATCCAATGTATTATGGAGCACACGCTATTGCTTTAACTAAAATAAAAACCACACTATACACTTTGGTTTTTTTTTTTAACAATTTTATTTATAAAATAAATTTATACTTAAAAAGGTTTTACAAAAATAGTGATTTGCCGGAGCTGGCGATCGAGGTTCCGTGAATCGAGGGTGAATAACTTAAATATGTTGAACTAATGAGCGTATAAGCAATCTCTTGTATCGAAGATAATGTGCGAATATATCGAAAATCGAATTGCTTGGAACGAATCGTTAATGAGACGAATGTGTCCGCTTTCCCTTTTACCCATCCTTTTAGTTGAGTGGGTTGATTGATGTAGAGGTGTGGTGAGTTGTGTTGAGTGGTAATGTATTAATATGGGGTCATCAGATGGTGAATTGAGCTGTCAATTTATTAGAGTGCCAGTTGTCCCGGATACAAGTGGGGGCAGGCTTAACTCATTTAAACATCCTGGGCCCCCTAGGCGAATGTTTTGCCTAGTATTCTGTATTTTGGCGTACTGCTGTTTGAGTAGCCGAGGCGCAGAATACATTCTGACAGCAGAGGTATTTGATGATGGAGTTTTAATATACTCTCGTTTATCCGGGTGTGCAGACAACGAATTTTGATTTAAACATAACACATGTATTTTGGATGCATTTTAATTTGCGTGCTGGTATTTGAGAAAAGCAACTTTATCTTGAGTTTGCGGTTTTGACTCATTATTATGGCAAACAAAAGTATGCGTTGTTCGCTTTTGTTTATTTCATTAGCGGTTATTTGACAATTGTTTATTATTTGTCTGTTCTTTATTATCGGCTTATGAAGGATAGTAACCCCACGCCTGGCTCAGATATGCCAGAATTGGTACTCCGTAGCTTTGCGTCACAGTATTGCATTGGGAGTATGGTGATCCCTTAACTTGCTTTTGAGATATTATTTATTTGAAAATTTAAATCTGTTAAATATTGATGAAAAGTGTCAATTATCGATTTTTTTTTTTGAATTTTTGAAATCGACTTTTTTTATATGTTTAATGCGTAGTTTGAGATTTTTTAAGCAGGTTTTTTGTATCATTATTGGCCAAAGCCATCCTGCGGGGTCGAAAAGTTACGAACATATCTTTTTTGTTTTTATAATGAAGTTGTCAGGGGAATCTGACTTTGTTTTTTCTACCATTATGTGGGGTATTCGAAAATTGTGGGTCTATGGTTAATATACGACGTACCGATTCATTAAATGATCGAGTAGTTGTGGCTTTAGAAAAGTCCTCACAATACTGATCTTCTAGAAGTTTGAAATTCCCTTAAATTGTGAATTAAGGTGTTTATTTGTATTGTACTCAACTTCGAGTTGGTATGGTTGTGAATAGTTCGGTAAAGTCCATTTTGTATTTCGCTGTGTAGCGTTTGCACTTTTTTGCCTTTGAGCAACATGGTGTTCTTGGCTATTTTTATAATTTTGTAAGATGAAGATTTGCTTTTGCAATTAAATATGGTTCTTTTGTATAAGCAACTCTTTATGAGATGGGATATATGCTGTAATGAAGCATTGAATGATGTCTTTTGCGACAATAGATGCAATTGAATTTGCTTTTGCAATTTTTATATGTGTGCGCATGTGACAGGCAATTTGTGCATAGTCGTTTTGACCTGACAAAATTATTTCGTTCGTTAACTTTTAATTTTTTAAACTTCTCGCAAGTTTTAAGTAAATGCCCTGAATTTACATAGAAAATGACGTATGTTTTCTTTGTTCGGATGTGAACAATTGTGTTTTGTTAAAAATTATGTTTGATTTGTTTTTGCTTCTAGCTTGGGGTCTATTGAAGCTTACATTGAGGTCGTGTTTAATGTTCTTATTTTTTATTTTGTTTTCTTCTAACCTTTCCGCAATTTCATATTGGGTGGTGAGAAAATCTTTCATTTTTTGCCACGTTGGGCACTTTTTCCGTGATGAGAGCGATTGCTCCCATAGAATTAATGATTTTTCTGGTAATGCTGCGATGCATATGTTTACCAGAATAGGGTCCCAGTTGTCTGTGGGAACATTTTGTGTCGATAGAACCGACAAACAATTAGAAACATCGATTCTAAATGTTGTATATACAAGAAAATCGACTTTATATGAAGCAACTCAATATCGATTCTAAATGTGAATATACAAGAAAATCTACTTTACTAGATATGTTATACTAACGATTTGAAGCAACTAAATATCGACTTCTAAATGTGAATATATAAGAAAATCGACTTTATAAGTTAATAAAGGATTGTGGAATTCTTCCAAATGCACTGCCGTTATGGCGTTATGTCCACTTCAGTAAGATGAAGAAGGTAAGAGAACTTAAATATGTTAAGCTTATGATTTGAAGCAACTAAATATCGATTGCTAAATGTGAATATACAAGAAAATCGACTTTATACCTTAATATAGGATTGTGGAATTCTTCCAAATGCACTGCCGTTATGGCGTTATGTCCACTTCAGTAAGATGAAGAAGGTAAGTGAACTTAAATATGTTAAACTAATGATTTGAAGCAACTCAGAATATACAAGAAAATCGACTTTATACCTTAATATAAGATTGTGGAATTCTTCAAAATGCACTGCCGTTATGGCGTTATGTCTACTTCAGTAAGATGAAGAAGGTAAGAGAACTTAAATATGTTAAACTAATGATTTGAAGCAACTCAATATCGATTGCTAAATGTGTATATACAAGAAAATCGACTTTATACCTTAATATAAGATTGTGGAATTCTTCCAAATGCACTGCCGTTATGGCTTTATGTAAACTTCAGTAAGATGAAGAATGTTAATTAACTTAAATAAGTGAAGTAAATGATTTGAAGCAACTCAATATCGATTGCTAAATATGAATATACAAGAAAATCAAACTTACCACCAAAATATAAGTATTGTGCATATTTGACCAAACATTTTATAGCGGTACTGTTTCACGGAAGATGAAGAATGTTTTTTAATTAGAAATAAGTTAATGACATGTTATTAGTCAACAATATCAAGAATTAAAAACAAAACACATTCAGCTTTAGATAATTTTGCGAGCTTTACAAAATGAGCTCGAAATGTATGAGACTGAAATGCGTTGAAACAATTATATATTTTACCTTTTTAATTTAATTTCATTTACACTATATTTGAAATTAATATTTTATTTATTTTTTTTTTTAATTGAAACACGAAGTTTAGTAGGTGTATCACTTTAAAAACAATAAAATCGGCCGCTTTTGTATAAGCACAGAAAAGCTAATTTGTCTTTTACTCATTAAACATAATAAATTAAAAACTATAATTATAATTAGATAATTTAATTTAGTTTACTTATATTTACAAAAAACATAAAAAAAACAAAATTGAAGAAAATCCCGAACGAACGAAAAAGTCAAAAAAAAAATTAAGAAAGTATAGTGGTAAGGTTTGCGTGGCCACGAGTGTACAAGAAAATCGACTTTATACCATAATATAGGATTGTGGAATTCTTCCAAATGCACTGCCGTTATGGCTTTATGTCCACTTCAGTAAGATGAAGAAGGGAAGTGAACTTAAATATGTTAAACTAATGATTTGAAGCAACTCAATATCGATTGCTAAATGTGAATATAAAAGACAATCGACTTTGTACCTTAATATAGGATTGTGGAATTCTTTCAAATGCACTGCCGTTATGGCTTTATGTCACTTCAGTAAGATGAAGAAGGTAAGAGAACTTAAATATGTTAAACTAATGATTTGAAGCAACTCAATATCGATTGCTAAATGTGAATATACAAGAAAATCGACTTTATACCTTAATATAGGATTGTGGAATTCTTCCAAATGCACTGCCGTTATGGCTTTATGTCCACTTCAGTAAGATGAAGAAGGTAAGAGAACTTAAATATGTTAAGCTTATGATTTGAAGCAACTAAATATCGATTGCTAAATCTGAATATACAAGAAAATCGACTCTATACAGTTAACGCTATTGCTTTAACTAAAATAAAAACCATCTATACACTTTGGTTTTTTTTTTAACAATTTTATTTATAAAATAAATTTATACTTAAAAAAGGTTTTACAAAAATTGAGCCAACTGGCAATATCGATTCCTTGAATCGAGGGTGAATATACAATGTTGAAAATCGCAGCGTATAAGCGAACTCTTGTACCGGAAATAATAGGATTGTGGAATTCTTCCAAATGCACTGACGAATTATGGCTTTCCCTTTGTACCCACTTTTAGTTGAAAGATTGATGAAGGTGTGGTGAGTTGTGTTAGTGGTAATATATTAAATGGGGTCATGATGGTGAAGAACTCTTTTATCGATTGCGCCAATGTGGATATACAAGGGGGCAGGCTGAACTCATTAATATAACATTGTGGAATTCTAGGCAAATGTTTTGCCGTTATGGCTTTATTCTGTATTTTGGCGTACTGCTGTTTGAGTAGAACTTAAATACATTTAAGGTATTTGATGATGGATTTTAATAACTCGTTTATCGGTTGCTAAATGTGAATATACAAGAAAATCGATTTTATACCTTGACATAGGATTATGGAATTCTTCCAAATGCAATGCCGTTATGGCTTTTATCAACTTCAGTAAGATGAAGAAGGTACATTAACTTAAATTTGTTAAACTAATGATTTGAAGCAACTCAATATCGATTGCTAAATGTGTATATACAAGAAAATCGACTTTATATCTGAATATAAGTTTGTGGTATTCTTCCAAATGCACTGCCGTTATTGCATTGGGAGTATGTGATTCCTTAAGATGAAGAAGATATTATTTATTTGAAAATTTAATCCTATGTGAAGCAATCAATATCGATTGAAAATGTGAATATACAAGAAAATCGACTTTTTGAGACACTTTTTTTATATGTTTAAGTGCGTAGTTTGAGATTTTTTAAGCAGGTTTTTTGTATCATTATTGGCCAAAGTCCATCCTGCGGGGTCGAAAAGTTAAGAACATATCTTTTTGTTTTTATAATGATTGAAGGGGGAACTGAATATCGTTTTTTAAATGTGAATATACGAAAATTGTTATACCTTAATGGTTGTGGAATTCTTCCATTAATGCACTGCCGTTATGGCTTTAGAAATGTCACTTCAGTAAGATGAAGAAGGTAAAAGAACTTAAATATGTTAAACTAATGATTTGAAGCAACTAAATATCGATTGCTAAATGTGAATATACAAGAAAATCGACTCTACACCTTAATATAGGATTCTGAATTCTTCCAAATGCACTGCCGTTATGGCTTTGTCCACTTCAGTAAGATGAAGAAGGTTTTGAACTTAAATATGTTAAACTAATGATTTGAAGCAACTCAATATCGATTGCTATAATGTGAATATACAAGAAAATCTACCTTATACCTTAATATAGGATTATGGAATTCTTCCGAATGCACTGCCGTTATGGCGGAATGTCCGCTTCAGTAAGATGAAGAAGGGAAGTGAACTTAAATATGTTAAACTGTTGATCGAAGCAACTCAATATCGATTGCTAAATGTGAATATACAAGAAAATCGATTTGTATACCTTAATATAGTTTGATTTGTGGAATTCTTCCAAATGCACTGCCGTTATGGCTTTATGTCCACTTCAGTAAGATGAAGAAGTTCTTATTTTTAATTATGTTAAACTAACCTTTCCGCAATTTCATATCGATTGAGAAAATCTTTCATATACAAGAAAATCGACTTTTTCCTTAATGAGAGCGATTGCTCCCATAGAATTCTTCCAAATGCACTTTTCCGTAATGCGGCGGTGCAAATTTTAAGATGAATTGGGTCCCAGCTGTCTGTAAATATTTAAACTGTCGATAGAACCGACAAACAATTAGAAATATCGATTCTAGTGTGAATATGTTGAAAATCTACACTTATTTCTTAATATAGGATTGTGGAAGTTCTTCCAAATGCACTGCCGTTATGGTTATTCTGTCGTTTTCAGTAAGCTTTTAGAAGCTTAAAGCCAACTTTTTATCGTCATTAAACTAATGTTTTACTATGACGCAACTCAATATCGATTGCTAAATGTGAATATACAGAAAATCGAAAATCTTCCAAATGCACTGCCGTTATGGCTTTATGTCCACTTCAGTAAGATGAAGAAGGTAAATTTACTTAAATATGTTAAACTAATGATTTCGAAGCAACTCAATACCGATTGCTAAATGTGAATATACAAGAAAATCGACTTTATACCTTAATATAGGATTGTGGAATTCTTCCAAATGCACTGCCGTTATGGCTTTATGTCCACTTCAGTAAGATGAAGAAGGTAAGATAACTTAAATATGTTAAACTAGTGATTTGAAGCAACTCAATATCGATTGCTAAATGTGAATATACAAGAAAATCGATTTATACCTTAATATAAGATTGTGGAATTCTTCCAAATGCACTGCCGTTATGGCTTTATGTCCACTTCAGTAAGATGAAGAAGGTAACTGAACTTAAATCTGTTAAATAAATTTAAAAGCCTGTTTTGAGCGTTTGCTAAATGTGTATATTTGAGTTTTTTCGTTATTAGCCAACTTCCAATACTCGTAAATAGTGTTTTGAAAGATGACTATATGTTATATGTGAATATACAAGAAAATCGATATTTATAATATAGGATTGTGGAATTCTTCCAAATGTCTTTGATTATATTTATTTATTTTTGTCAAAGCACTTTTAATTTATTAGAACTTTTTCCGTCCTTGTTAAATTATGATTTGAAGCAACTCAATATCGATTGCTAAATGTGAATATACAAGAAAATGTGCTTTGACTTGTGAATGTACCGTTATGTTTTAATAATTCTGTTTGGATTGTTTGAATTCTTAAACTAATTGAGAGCTCGTTAGAGCTTTTTATGTCAATTCGATTTAAATGTAATATGAAGTTTTTGTTTGTAACGAACAAATATGAAAATATATATGTGGATTTGAAGCAATGATTTATATCGATTGTATATACGAATATACAAAAATGTTCAATTATTTATATATGTTGTGGAATTTTTCCAAATGCACTGATTTGGAATATTAAGTAACTTAATTTAAGATGAAGAAGGTACTTAACTTAAATATTTAAACATGATTTGAAGCAACTCAATATCGATTTTAAATTGAATATACAAGTTTAAAATCTACTTTACTGCAATGTATATATATAGGATTGTGACGTATTCTTCCAAATGCACTGCCGTTATGGCTTTATGTCAACTTCAGTAAGATTGAAGAAGTTAAATTAACTTAAATATGTTAAACTAATGATTTGAAGCAACTCAATATCGATTGCTCAATGTGAATATATAAGAAAATCGACTTTATACCTTAATATAAGATTGTGGAATTCTTCCAAATGCACTGCCGTTATGGCTTTATGTCCAATTCAGTAAGATGAAGAAGGTATTTTAACTTAAATAAGTTAAACTAATGATTTGAAGCAACTAAATATCGATTGCTAAATGTGAATATACAAGAAAATCGACTTTATACCTTAATATAGGATTGTGGAATTCTTCCAAATGCACTGCCGTTATGGCTTTATGTCCACTTCAGTAAGATGAAGAAGGTAAATTAACTTAAATATGTTAAACTAATGATTTGAAGCAACTCAATATCGATTGCTAAATGTGAATATACAAGAAAATCGACTTTATACCTTAATATAGGATTGTTGAATTCTTCCAAATGCACTGCCGTTATGGCTTTATGTCCACTTCAGTAAGATGAAGAAGGTAAGTGAACTTAAATATGTTAAACTAATGATTTGAAGCAACTCAATATCGATTGCTAAATGTGAATATACAAGAAAATCGACTTTATACCTTAATTTAAGATTGTGGAATTCTTCCAAATGCACTGCCGTTATTTTATGTCCACTTCAGTAAGATGAAGAAGGTAATTAACTTAAATATGTTAAACTAATGATTTGAAGCAACTCAATATCGATTACTAAATGTGAATATACAAGAAAATCGACTTTATACCTTAATATAGGATTGTGGAACTATTCCAAATGCACTGCCGTTATGGCTTTATGTTCACTTCAGTAAGATGAAGAAGGTAAGTGAACTTAAATATGTTAAACTAATGATTTGAAGCAACTCAATATCGATTGCTAAATGTGAATATACAAGAAAATCGACTTTATACCTTAATATAGGATTGTTGAATTCTTCCAAATGCACTGCCGTTATGGCTTTATGTAAACTTCAGTAAGATGAAGAAGGTAAGAGAACTTAAATATGTTAAACTAATGATTTGAAACATCTCAATATCGATTGCTAAATGTGAATATACAAGAAAATCGACTTTATACCTTAATATAAGATTGTGGAATTTTTCCAAATGCACTGCCGTTATGGCTTTATGTCCACTTCAGTAAGATGAAGAAGGTAAAATGTTGAACTTAAATAAATGTGAATATGTTATACCTTAATATAATGATTTGAAGCAACTCAGTAAATATCGATTGATTTGAAGCAAAATGTGAATATACAAGAAAATCGACTTTATACCTTAATATAAGATTGTGGAATTCTTCCAAATGCACTGCCGTTATGGCTTTATGTCCACTTCAGTAAGATGAAGAAGGTAAGTGAACTTAAATATGTTAAACTAATGATTTGAAGCAACTCAATATCGATTGCTAAATGTGAATATACAAGAAAATCGACTTTATACCTTAATATAAGATTGTGGAATTCTTCCAAATGCACTGCCGTTATGGCTTTATGTCCACTTCAGTAAGATGAAGAAGGTAAGTGAACTTAAATATGTTAAACTAATGATTTGAAGCAACTCAATATCGATTGCTAAATGTGTATATACAAGAAAATCGACTTTATGCCTTGATATAAGATTGTGGAATACTTCCAAATGCACTGCCGTTATGGCTTTATGTAAACTTCAGTAAGATGAAGAAGGTAACTGAACTTAAATATGTTAAACTAATGATTTGAAGCATCTCAATATCGATTGCTAAATGTGAATATACAAGAAAATCGACTTTATACCTTAATATAGGATTGTGAAATTCTTCCAAATGCACTGCCGTTATGGCTTTATGTCCACTTCAGTAAGATGAAGAAGGTAAGTGAACTTAAATATGTTAAACTAATGATTTGAAGCAACTCAATATCGATTGCTAAATGTGTATATACAAGAAAATCGACTTTATACCTTAATATAGGATTGTGGAATTCTTCCAAATGCACTGCCGTTATGGCTTTATGTCCACTTCAGTAAGATGAAGAAGGTAAAGTGAACTTAAATATGTTAAACTAATGATTCGAAGCAACTCAATATCGATTGCTAAATGTGAATATACAAGAAAATCGACCTTATACCTTAATATAGGATTGTGGAATTCTTCCAAATGCACTGCCGTTATGGCTTCATGTCCACTTCAGTAAGATGAAGAAGGTAAGTGAACTTAAATATGTTAAGCTTATGATTTGAAGCAACTAAATATCGATTGCTAAATCTGAATATACAAGAAAATCGACTCTATACCTTAATATAGGTTTGTGGAATTCTTCCAAATGCACTGCCGTTACGGCTTTATGTCCACTTCAGTAAGATGAAGAGGGTAAGTGAACTTAAATATGTTATACTAATGATTTGAAGCAACTAAATATCGACTTCTAAATGTGAATATATAAGAAAATCGACTTTATACCTTAATATAGGATTGCGGAATTCTTCCAAATGCACTGCCGTTATGGCGTTATGTCCACTTCAGTAAGATGAAGAAGGTAAGTGAACTTAAATATGTTAAACTAATGATTTGAAGCAGCTCAATATCGATTGCTAAATGTGAATATAATAGAAAATCGACTTTATACCTTAATATAGGATTGTGGAATTCTTCCAAATGCACTGCCGTTATGGCTTTATGTCCACTTCAGTAAGATGAAGAAGGTAAGTGAACTTAAATATGTTAAACTAATGATTTGAAGCAACTCAATATCGATTGCTAAATGTGAATATACAAGAAAATCGACTTTATACCTTAATATAGGATTGTGGAATTCTTCCAAATGCACTGCCGTTATGGCTTTATGTCCACTTCAGTAAGATGAAGAAGGTAAGTGAACTTAAATATGTTAAACTAATGATTTGAAGCAACTCAATATCGATTGCTAAATGTGAATATACAAGAAAATCGACTTTATACCTTAATATAGGATTGTGGAATTCTTATAAATGCACTGCCGTTATGGCTTTATGTCCACTTCAGTAAGATGAAGAAGGTAAGTGAACTTAAATATGTTAAACTAATGATTTGAAGCAACTCAATATCGATTGCTAAATGTGTATATACAAGAAAATCGACTTTATACCTTAATATAGGATTGTGGAATTCTTCCAAATGCACTGCCGTTATGGCTTTATGTCCACTTCAGTAAGATGAAGAAGGTAAGTGAACTTAAATATGTTAAACTAATGATTCGAAGCAACTCAATATCGATTGCTAAATGTGTATATACAAGAAAATCGACTTTATACCTTAATATAGGATTGTGGAATTCTTTTAAATGCACTGCCGTTATGGCTTTATGTCCACTTCAGTAAGATGAAGAAGGTTAATTAACTTAAATATGTTAAACTAATGATTTGAAGCAACTCAATATCGATTGCTAAATGTGAATATACAAGAAAATCGACTTTATACCTTAATATAAGATTGTGGAATTCTTCCAAATGCACTGCCGTTATGGCTTTATGTCCACTTCAGTAAGATGAAGAAGGAAAAGTGAACTTAAATATGTTATACTAATTATTTGAAGCAACTCAATATGGATTGCTAGATGTGAATATACATGAAAATCGAATTTATACCTTAATATAAGATTGTGGAATTCTTCGAAATGCACTGCCGTTATGGCGTTATGTCCACTTCAGTAAGATGAAGAAGGTAAAAGAACTTAAATATGTTAAACTAATGATTCGAAGCAACTCAATATCGATTGCTAAATGTGTATATACAAGAAAATCAACTTTATACCTTAATATAAGATTGTGGAATTCTTCTAAATGCACTGCCGTTATGGCTTTATGTAAACTTCAGTAAGATGAAGAATGTTAACTAACTTAAATAAGTGAAGTTAACGATTTGAAGCAACTCAATATCGATTGCTTAATATGAATATACACTCGTGGCCACGCAAACCTTACCACTCAAAATTTTCAAGTATTGTGCATATTTGACTACATTTTATAGCGGTACTTTTCACGGAATAGAAGTTTTTTTAATTAGAAATAAGTTAATGACATGTTATTAGTCAAAAATATTAAGAATTAAAAACAAAACACATTCAGCTTTAGATAAATCAATTGAAAAATTGTGAGCTTTACAAAATGAGCTCGAAATGTATGAGACTGAAATGCGTTGAAAAAATTATATATTTTACCTTTTTAATTTAATTTCATTTACACTATATTTGAAATTAATATTTTATTTTATTTTTTTTTTTAATTGAAACACGAAGTTTCGTAGGTGTACCACCTTAAAAACAATAAAATCGGCCGCTTTTGTATAAGCACAGAAAAGCTAATTTGTCTTTTACTCATTAAACATAATAAATTAAAAACTATAATTATAATTAGATAATTTAATTTAGTTTACTTATATTTACAAAAAACATAAAAAAAAACAAAATTGAAGAAAATCCCGAACGAACGAAAAAGTCAAAAAAAAAAATTAAGAAAGTATAGTGGTAAGGTTTGCGTGACCACGAGTGTACAAGAAAATCGACTTTATACCATAATATAGGATTGTAAAATTCTTCCAAATGCACTGCCGTTATGGCTTTTGTCCACTTCAGAAAGATGAAGAAGGTAAATGAACTTAAATATGTTAAACTAATGATTAGAAGCAACTCAATATCGATTGCTTAATGTGAATATACAAGAAAATCGACTTTATACCTTAATATAGGATTGTGGAATTCTTCCAAATGCACTGCCGTTATGGCTTTATGTCCACTTCAGTAAGATGAAGAAGGTAAATGAACTTAAATATGTTAATTTAATGATTTGAAGCAACTAAATATCGATTGCTAAATGTGTATATACAAGAAAATCGACTTATACCTTAATATAGGATTGTGGAATTCTTCCAAATGCACTGCCGTTATGGCTTTATGTCCACTTCAGTAAGATGAAGAAGGTAAGTGAACTTAAATATGTTAAACTAATGATTTGAAGCAACTCAATATCGATTGCTAAATGTGAATATACAAGAAAATCGACTTTATACCTTAATATAGGATTGTGGAATTCTTATAAATGCACTGCCGTTATGGCTTTATGTCCACTTCAGTAAGATGAAGAAGGTAAGTGAACTTAAATATGTTAAACTAATGATTTGAAGCAACTCAATATCGATTGCTAAATGTGAATATACAAGAAAATCGACTTTATACCTTAATATAGGATTGTGGAATTCTTCCAAATGCACTGCCGTTATGGCTTTATGTCCACTTCAGTAAGATGAAGAAGGTAAGAGAACTTAAATATGTTAAACTAATGATTCGAAGCAACTCAATATCGATTGCTAAATGTGAATATACAAGAAAACCGACTTTATACCTTAATATAAGATTGTGGAATTCTTCCAAATGCACTGCCGTTATGGCTTTATGTCCACTTCAGTAAGATGAAGAAGGTAAACTAACTTAAATATGTTAAACATATGATTCGAATTAATTCGAAGCAACTCAATAGCGATAGCTTAATGTGAATATACAACAAAATCGACTTTATACCTTAATATAGGATTGTGGAATTCTTCCAAATGCACTGCCGTTATGGCTTTATGTCCACTTCAGTAAGATGAAGAAGGTAATAGAACTTAAATATGTTAAACTAATGATTTGAAGCAACTCAATATCGATTGCTTAATGTGAATATACAAGAAAATCGACCTTATACCTTAATATAGGATTGTGGAATTCTTCCAAATGCACTGCCGTTATGGCTTCATGTCCACTTCAGTAAGATGAAGAAGGTAAGTGAACTTAAATATGTTAAGCTTATGATTTGAAGCAACTAAATATCGATTGCTAAATCTGAATATACAAGAAAATCGACTCTATACCTTAATATAGGTTTGTGGAATTCTTCCAAATGCACTGCCGTTATGGCTTTATGTCTATTTCAGTAAGATGAAGAAGGTAAGAGAACTTAAATATGTTAAACTAATGATTTGAAGCAACTAAATATCGATTGCTAATGATTAGAAGCAACTCAATATCGATTGCTAAATGTGAATATACGAGAAAATCGCCTTTATACCTTAATATAAGTTTGTGGAATTCTTCCAAATGCACTGCCATTATGGCTTTATGTCCACTTCAGTAAGATGAAGAAGGTAAGAGAACTTAAATATGTTAAACTAATGATTTGAAGCAACTCAATATCGATTGCTAAATGTGAATATACAAGAAAATCGACTTTATACCTTAATATAGGATTGTGGAATTCTTCCAAATGCACTGCCGTTATGGCTTTATGTCACTTCAGTAAGATGAAGAAGGTTAATGAACTTAAATATGTTAAACTAATGATTTGAAGCAACTCAATATCGATTGCTAAATGTGAATAAACAAGAAAATCGATTTATACCTTAATTTAGGATTGTGGAATTCTTCCAAATGCACTGCCGTTATGGCGTTATGTCCACTTCAGTAAGATGAAGAAGGTAAGTGAACTTAAATATGTTAAACTAATGATTTGAAGCAACTCAATATCGATTGCTAAATGTGTATATACAAGAAAATCGACTTTATACCTTAATATAAGATTGTGGAATTCTTCCAAATGCACTGCCGTTATGACTTTATGTCCACTTCAGTAAGATGAAGAAGGTTAAAAAACTTAAATATGTTAAACTAATGATTTGAAGCAACTCAATATCGATTGCTAAATGTGAATATACAAGAAAATCGACTTTATACCTTAATATAAGATTGTGGAATTCTTCCAAATGTACTGCCGTTATGGCTTTATGTCCACTTCAGTAAGATGAAGGAGGTTAACTAACTTAAATATGTTAAATTAATGATTTGAAGCAACTCAATATCGATTGCTAAATGTGAATATACAAGAAAATCGACTTTATACCTTAATATAGGATTGTGGAATTCTTCCAAATGCTCTGCCTTTTTAGCTTTATGTCCACTTCAGGAAGATGAAGAAGGTAAATTAACTTAAATATGCTAAACTAGCGATTCGAAGCACCCCAATATCGATTGCTAAATGTGTATATACAAGAAAATCGACTTTATACCTTAATATAGGATTGTGGAATTCTTCCAAATGCACTGCCGTTATGGCTTTATGTCTCCTTCAGTAAGATGAAGAAGGTAAGTGAACTTAAATATGTTAAACTAATGATTTGAAGCAACTCAATATCGATTGCTAAATGTGAATATACAAGAAAATCGATTTATACCTTAATATGGGATTGTAAAATTCTTCCAAATGCTCTGCCGTTGTGACTTTTGTTCACTTCAGTAAGATGAAGAAGGTAAAGTGAACTTAAATATGTTAAACTAATGATTTGAAGCAACTCAATATCGATTGCTAAATGTGAATATACAAGAAAATCGACTTTATACCTTAATATAGGATTGTGGAATTCTTCCAAATGCACTGCCGATATGGCTTTATGTCCATTTCACTAAGATGAAGAAGGTTAATTAAAAATATGTTAAACTAATGATTTGAGGCAACTCAATATCGATTGCTAAATGTGAATATACAAAAAAATCGACTTTATACCTTAATATAGGATTGTGGAATTCTTCCAAATGCACTGCCGTTATGGCGTTATGTCCACTTCAGTAAGATTAAGAAGGTAAGAGAACTTAAATATGTTAAACTAGTGATTTGAAGCAACTCAATATCGATTGCTAAATGTGAATATACAGAAAAATCGACTTTATACCTTAATATAGGATTGTGGAATTCTTCCAAATGCACTGCCGTTATGGCTTTATGTCAACTTCAGTAAGATGAAGAAGGTAAGTGAACTTAAATATGTTAAACTAATGATTTGAAGCAACTCAATATCGATTGCTAAATGTGAATATATGTACAAGAAAATCGACTTTATACCTTAATATAGGATTGTCCAATTTTTCCAAATGCACTGCCGTTATGGCTTTATGTCAACTTCAGTAAGATGAAGAAGGTAAATGAACTTAAATATGTTAAACTAATGATTTGAAGCAACTCAATATCGATTGCTAAATGTGAATATACAAGAAAATCTACTTTATACCTTAATATAGGATTGTGGAATTCTTCCAAATGCACTGCCGTTATGGCTTTATGTCCACTTCAGTAAGATGAAGAAGGTAAGTGAACTTAAATATGTTAAACTAATGATTCGAAGCAACTCAATATCGATTGCTAAATGTGAATATACAAAAGAATCGACTTTATTTCTTAATATAGGATTGTGGAAGTCTTCCACATTCACTGCCGTTATGGCTTTATGTCCACTTCAGTAAGATGAAGAAGGTAAGTGAACTTAAATATGTTAAACTAATGATTTGAAACAACTCAATATCGATTGCTAAATGTGTATATACAAGAAAATCGACTTTATACCTTAATATAAGATTGTGGTAATTCTTCCAAATGCACTGCCGTTATGGATTTATGTCCACTTCAGTAAGATGAAGAAGGTAAGTGAACTTAAATAAGTGAAACTAATGATTTGAAGCAACTCAATATCGATTGCTAAATGTGAATATACAAGAAAATCGACTATACACCTTAATATAGGATTGTGGATTTATTCCAAATGCACTGCCGTTATGGATTTATGTCCACTTCAGAAAGATGAAGAAGGTAAGAGAACTTAAATATGTTAAACTAATGATTTGAAACAACTCAATATCGATTGCTAAATGAGTATATACAAGAAAATCGACTTTATACCTTAATATATGATTGTGCAATTCTTCCAAATGCACTGCCGTTATGGCTTTATGTCCACTTCAGTAAGATGAAGAATGTAAATAAACTTAAATATGTTAAACTAACGATTTGAAGCAACTCAATATCGATTGCTAAATGTGAATATACAAGAAAATCGACTTTATACCTTAATATTAAGATTGTGGAATTCTTCCAAATGCCACTGCCGTTATGGCTTTATGTCCTTCAGTAAGATGAAGAAGGTAAATGAACTTAAATATGTTAAACTAATGATTTGAAGCAACTCAATATCGATTGCTAAATGTGAATATACAAGAAAATCGACTTTATACCTTAATATAGGATTGTGGAATTCTTCCAAATGCACTGCCGTTATGGCTTTTGTCCACTTCAGTAAGATGAAGAAGGTAAATGAACTTAAATATGTTAAACTAATGATTTGAAGCAACTCAATATCGATTGCTAAATGTGTGTATACAAGAAAATCAACTTTATACCTTAATATAAGATTGTGGAATTCTTCTAAATGCACTGCCGTTATGGCTTTATGTAAACTTCAGTAAGATGAAGAATGTTACTTAACTTAAATAAGTGAAGTAAATGGTTTGAAGCAACTCAATGTCGATTGCTAAATGTGAATGTACAAGAAAATTTATTTTATGCCTTAATATAAGATTGTGAAATTCTTACAAATGCACTGACGTTATGTCTTTATGTCAACTTCAGTAAGATGGAGAAGTTAAGTGAACTTAAATATGTTAAACTAATGATTTGAAGCAACTCAATATCGATTGCTAAATGTGAATGTACAAGAAAATCGATTTTATGCCTTAATATAAGATTGTCGAATTCTTCCAAATGCACTGACGTTATGTCTTTATGTCAACTTCAGTAAGATGGAGAAGCTAAGTGAACTTAAATACGTTAACCCTTTATTTTATCTTTTTGTTATTTTATCTTATAGTTTTTGAACGTACGTTTTTCATTTTAGATGCTGGCAACACAAAAAAATATCGTTCATGTCTATGGCTATTGAAAACTGAGACTTCGTTAAGCGCGCGTAAATGAAGAAGTCAAATTTTGTAAATAGTGCAAAAAAAGGTTTAAAACTATTTTTATAAGAATTTAAATGTGAATATAATCAAGCCTGGACTTTAAATTAATTTATTTTATATATTTATAAAACTATTATTTATGTTGTGTAAGATAACGATAATGAACTTAAATATAAACTAATGATTCGAAGCAACTCAATATCGATTGCCGTAGAGAGATACTACAAGAAAATCGAGGAATAATTATGTTAAGATTGTGGAATTTTTCCAAATTACCGTTCATTTTTATTCCATTCAGTAAGTCGTTACATGAATGAATGCAAATTAACTTTTCGATTTAAATGTGAATATAAGAAAATGAAGTAAATGATTTGATGGCTGATAACAGTGTTAAACGAAGAGGAAATTTCTGCTTGAATATACAAGAAAATCGACTTTTAGGCTTTTGAATCAAGATTGAATTCTTCAAATGGGTTATTGCTTTATGTCCACTTCAGTAAAATGGAAAGAACGATAAATACATACTAAACTCAACAAATGATTTCACATCAGCACCTGTAATCGAAGCACAGCATCAACCCGTCTTCAAGTGGAAATCGAGAACATACGCACCAAATGTTAATAGTTTGTGAATCTTCCAAATGCACTGCCGTTAGAAAGTGCAAAACTGTCAGTAAGATGAAAATGGAATTGAACTTAAAATGATATATTTTGTTCAGCAACAAATTTTGATAATTTAGTGCAATATATAGAAAAATCGACTTTATCTTAATACGATATGAATTTCTTCAAAATGGACTGCCGTTTACTATTGATCTCCACTTCAGTAAGATGAAAGTAATTTCTTGGGATGAATGTAAACTAATGATTCATATCTTGCCAATATGAGGGATTACTGGTGTATACAGAACCAAAATCGCAGTACAATTCATATCGAATGTTATGCCAAGGGCTCGATTCGAAAATTCGCCGGAACCTACATTTCTGTAAGATGAAGCGGTAAGAGACACAACTTCTATGTTAAATAAATGATTTGAAGCAACTCAAGTATCGATTGCTCAAAATGAATAACACAGTAAAAAATCTAAAATTTAAGGGTCATAATTAATGAAGGTTTTAAAAAATGTATCGCTTTCAAAATCTAAATGTGAATGAAGAAAATTTATTTTCATGCCTTAATATAACACAGTAAAACAATCAATCGTTATGGCTTTATGTCCACTTCAGTAAGATGAAGAAGGTATATCTACTTAAATATGTTAAACTAATGATTGTGAAAGCAACTCAATATCGATTGCTAAATGTGAATATACAAGAAAATCGATTTTATACCTCAATATGAGAATGTGGAAATCTTCCAAATGCACTGCCTTTATGGCTTTATGTCCACTTCAGTAAGATGAAAGAAGGTAAATGAACTTAAATATGTTAAACTAATGATTTGAAGCAACTCAATGTCGATTGCTAAATGTGAATATACAAGAAAATCGACTTTATACCTTAATATAAGATTGTGAAATTCTTCCAAATGCACTGCCGTTATGGCTTTATGTCCACTTCAGTAAGATGAAGAAGGTAAATTAACTTAAATATGTTAAACTAATGATTCGAAGCAACTCAATATCGATTGCTAAATGTGAATATACAAGAAAATCGACTTTATACTTTAATATAGGATTGTGAATTCTTCCAAATGCACTGCCGTTATGGCTTTATGTCAACTTCAGTAAGATGAAGAATGTTAATTAACTTAAATAGTTAAACTAATGATTAGAAGCAACTCAATATCGATTGCTAAATGTGAATATACAAGAAAATCGACTTTATACCTTAATATAGGATTGTGGAATTCTTCCAAATGCACTGCCGTTATGGATTTATGTCCACTTCAGTAAGATGAAGAAGGTAAGTGAACTTAAATATGTTAAACTAATGATTTGAAGCAACTCAATATCGATTGCTAAATGTGAATATACAAGAGAATCGACTTTTACTTTAATATAGGATTGTTGAATTCTTCCAAATGCACTGCCGTTATGGATTTATGTCCAGTTCAGTAAAATGAAGAAGGTAAGTGAACTTAAATATGTTAAACTAATGATTCGAAGCAACTCAATATCGATTGCTAAATGTGAATATATAAGAAAATCGACTTTATACCTTAATATAGGATTGTGGAATTCTTCCAAATGCACTGCCGTTATGGATTTATGTCCACTTCAGTAAGATGAAGAAGGTAAGTGAACTTAAATATGTTATACTAATGATTTGAAGCAACTTAATATGGACTTGTAAATGTGAATATATAAGAAAATCGACTTTATACCTTAATATAGGATTGTGGAATTCTTCCAAATGCACTGCCGTTATGGCTTTATGTCCACTTCAGTAAGATGAAGAAGGTAAGTGAACTTAAATATGTTGAATTATAGATTTGAAGCAACTCAATATCGATTGCTAAATGTGTATATACAAGAAAATCGACTTTATACCTTAATATAAGATTGTGAAATTCTTCCAAATGCACTGCCGTTATGTCTTTATGTCCACTTCAGTAAGATGAAGAAGGTAATTGAACTTAAATATGTTAAACTAATGATTTGAAGCAACTCAATATCGATTGCTAAATGTGAATATACAAGAAAATCGACTTTATACCTTAATATAGGATTGTGGAATTCTTCCAAATGCACTGCCGTTATGGCTTTATGTCCACTTCAGTAAGATGAAGAAGGTAAGTGAACTTAAATATGTTAAACTAATGATTTGAAGCAACTCAATATCGATTGCTAAATGTGAATATACAAGAAAATCGACTTTATACCTTTCCAGAGGACTGTGGAATTCTTCCATGTGGACTTCCGCTATGGCTTTATGTCCACTTCAGTAAGATGAAGAAGGTAAGTGAACTTAAATATGTTAAACTAATGATTTGAAGCAACTCAATATCGATTGCTAAATGTGAATATACAAGAAAATCGACTTTATACCTTAATATAGGATTGTGGAATTCTTCCAAATGCACTGCCGTTATGGCTTTATGTCCACTTCAGTAAGATGAAGAAGGTAAGTGAACTTAAATATGTTAAACTAATGATTCGAAGCAACTCAATATCGATTGCTAAATGTGAATATACAAGAAAATCGACTTTATACCTTAATATAGGATTGTGGAATTCTTCCAAATGCACTGCCGTCATCGCTTTATGTCCACTTCAGTAAGATGAAGAAGGTAAGTGAACTTAAATATGTTAAACTAATGATTTGAAGCAACTCAATATCGATTGCTAAATGTGAATATACAAGAAAATCGACTTTATACCTTAATATAGGATTGTGGAATTCTTCCAAATGCACTGCCGTTATGGATTTATGTCCACTTCAGTAAGATGAAGAAGGTAAGTGAACTTAAATATGTTAAACTAATGATTTGAAGCAACTCAATATCGATTGCTAAATGTGAATATACAAGAAAATCGACTTTATACCTTAATATAGGATTGTGGAATTCTTCCAAATGCACTGCCGTTATGGATTTATGTCCACTTCAGTAAGATGAAGAAGGTAAGTGAACTTAAATATGTTAAACTAATGATTTGAAGCAACTCAATATCGATTGCTAAATGTGAATATACAAGAAAATCGACTTTATACCTTAATATAGGATTGTGGAATTCTTCCAAATGCACTGCCGTTATGGATTTATGTCCACTTCAGTAAGATGAAGAAGGTAAGTGAACTTAAATATGTTAAACTAATGATTTGAAGCAACTCAATATGGATTGCTAAATGTGAATATACAAGAAAATGGACTTTATACCTCAATATAAGATTGTGGAATTCTTCCATATGCACGGCCGTTATGGCTACATGTTCACTTCAGTAAGATGAAGAAGGTTAGTGAACTTAAATATGTTAAACTAATGATTTGAAGCAACTCAATATCGATTGCTAAATGTGAATATACAAGAAAATCGACTTTATACCTTAATATAAGATTGTGGCGTTCTTCCAAATGCACTGCCCTTATAGCTTTATGTCCACTTCAGTAAGATGAAGAAGGTAAGTGAACTTAAATATGTTAAACTAATGATTTGAAGCAACGCAATATCGATTGCTAAATGTGAATATACAAGAAAATCGACTTTATACCTTAATATAAAATTGTGGAACTATTCCAAATGCACTGCCGTTATGGCTTTATGTCAACTTCAGTAAGATGAAGAAGGTAAATGAACTTAAATATGTTAAACTAATTATTTGAAGCAACTCAATGTCGACTGCTAAATGTGAATATACAAGAAAATCGACTTTATACCTTAATATAGGATTGTGGAATTCTTCCAAATGCACTGCCGTTATGGATTTATGTCTACTTCAGTAAGATTAAGACGGTAAGAGAACTTAAATATGTTAAACTAATGACTTGAAGCAACTCAATATCGATTGCTAAATGTGAATAAATAAGAAAATCGACTTTATACCTTAATATAATTTTGTGGAACTATTCCAAATGCACTGCCGTTATGGCTTTATGTCCACTTCAGTAAGATGAAGAAGGTAAGTGAACTTAAATATGTTAAACTAATGATTTGAAGCAACTTAATATCGATTGCTAAATGTGAATATACAAGAAAATCGACTTTATACCTTAATATAGGATTGTGGAATTCTTCCAAATGCACTGCCGTTATGGCTTTATGTCCACTTCAGTAAGATGAAGAAGGTAAGTGAACTTAAATATGTTAAACTAATGATTTGAAGCAACTCAATATCGATTGCTAAATGTGAATATACAAGAGAATCGACTTTTACTTTAATATAGGATTGTGGAATTCTTCCAAATGCACTGCCGTTATGGCTTTATGTCCACTTCAGTAAAATGAAGAAGGTAAGTGAACTTAAATATGTTAAACTAATGATTCGAAGCAACTCAATATCGATTGCTAAATGTGAATATACAAGAAAATCGACTTTATACCTTAATATAGGATTGTGGAATTCTTCCAAATGCACTGCCGTTATGGCTTTATGTCTACTTCAGTAAGATGAAGAAGGTAAGTGAACTTAAATATGTTAAACTAATGATTTGAAGCAACTCAATATCGATTGCTAAATGTGAATATACAAGAAAATCGACTTTATACCTTAATATAAGATTGTGGAATTATTCCAAATGTACTGCCGTTATGGCTTTATGTCACTTCAGTAAGATGAAGAAGGTAAATTAACTTAAATATGTTAAACTAATGATCGAAGCAACTCAATATGGATGGCTAAATGTGAATATACAAGAAAATCGACTTTATACCTTAATATAGGATTGTGGAATTCTTCCAAATGCACTGCCGTTATGGCTTTATGTCCACTTCAGTAAGATGAAGAAGGTAAGTGAACTTAAATATGTTAAACTAATGATTTGAAGCAACTCAATATCGATTGCTAAATGTGAATATACAAGAAAATCGACTTTATACCTTAATATAGGATTGTGGAATTCTTCCAAATGCACTGCCGTTATGGATTTATGTCCACTTCAGTAAGATGAAGAAGGTAAGTGAACTTAAATATGTTAAACTAATGATTTGAAGAAACTAAATATCGATTGCTAAATGTGAATATACAAGAAAATCGACTTTATACCTTAATAAAAAATTGTGGAATTCTTCCAAATGCACTGCCGTTATGGATTTATGTCTACTTCAGTAAGATGAAGAAGGTAAATGAACTTAAATATGTTAAACTAATGATTTGAAGCAACTCAATATCGATTGCTAAATGTGAATATACAAGAAAATCGACTTTATACCTTAATATAAGATTGTGGAATTCTTCCAAATGCACTGCCGTTATGGCTTTATGTCAACTTCAGTAAGATGAAGAATGTTATTTAACTTAAATATGTCAGAATTAATGATTTGAAGCAACTCAATATCGATTGCTAAATGTGAATATACAAGAAAATCGACTTTATACCTTAATATAGGATTGTGAATTCTTCCAAATGCACTGCCGTTATGGATTTATGTCCACTTCAGTAAGATGAAGAAGGTAAGTGAACTTAAATATGTTAAACTAATGATTTGAAGAAACTCAATATCGATTGCTAAATGTGAATATACAAGAAAATTCGACTTTATACCTTAATATAGGATTGTGGAATTCTTCCAAATGCACTGCCGTTATGGCTTTATGTCCACTTCAGTAAGATGAAGAAGGTAAGTGAACTTAAATATGTTATACTAATGATTTGAAGCAACTTAATATGGACTTCTAAATGTGAATATACAAGAAAATCGACTTTATACCTTAATATAAGATTGTAGAATTCTTCCAAATGCACTGCCGTTATGGCGTTATGTCCACTTCAGTAAGATGAAGAAGGTAAGTGAACTTAAATATGTTAAACTAATGATTCGAAGCAACTCAATATCGATTGCTAAATGTGAATATACAAGAAAATCGACTTTATACCTTAATATAGGATTGTGGAATTCTTCCAAATGCACTGCCGTTATGGCTTTATGTCAACTTCAGTAAGATGAAGAAGGTAAGTGAACTTAAATATGTTAAACTAATGATTTGAAGCAACTCAATATCGATTGCTAAATGTGAATATACAAGAAAATCGACTTTATACCTTAATATAAGATTGTGGAATTCTTCCAAATGCACTGCCGTTATGGTCAACTTCTCAATTATTTGTCAATATTCATATAAGAAAATGAACCTTAATATAGATTGTGGAATTCTTCCAAATGCACCGCCGTTATGGATTTATGTCCACTTCAGTAAGATGAAGAAGGTAAGTGAACTTAAATATGTTAAACTAATGATTCGAAGCAACTCAATATCGATTGCTAAATGTGAATATACAAGAAAATCGACTTTATACTTTAATATAGGATTAAATTCTTCCAAATGCACTGCCGTTTTGGGTTTTGTCATTCAATAAAAAGAAGGTAAGGAACTTAAAATGTTAAACAAGATTGAAGCAACTAATATGATTTTAAATTTAAAAAAAAAAATCGAAACTTTAT